>NW_026894431.1:0-130629 GCF_032452875.1 Bos javanicus | reverse complement strand
TCTACGTGGCTATCATGCACTGATCACGTGGCTGATCATGCACTGATCACGTGGCTGATCACACACTGTCACGTGACATGATCATGCACTGATCACGGCATCATGCACTGATCACGTGACTGATCATGCACTGATCACGAACTGATCATGCACTGATCACGTGGCTGATCATGCACTGATCACGTGGCTGATCATGCACTGATCACGTGACATATCATGCACTGATCACGTGGCATCATGCACTGATCACGTGGCTGATCATGCACTGATCACGTGACTGATCATGCACTGATCACGTGGCTATCATGCACTGATCACGTGACTGATCATGCACTGTCACGTGGCTGATCACACACTGATCACGTGACTGATCATGCACTGATCACGTGGCATCATGCACTGATCACGTGGCTGATCATGCACTGATCACGTAACTCATGCACACATCACGTGGCTATCATGCACTGATCACGTGGCTGATCATGCACTGATCACGTAGCTACCATATACTGTCACGTGACTGATCATGCACTGATCACGTAACTGATCATGCACTGATCACGTGACTGATCATGCACTGATCACGTGACTGATCATGCACTGATCACGTGGCTATCATGCACTGATCACGTGGCTGATCATACACGATCACGTAGCTACCATGTACTGGTCACGTGACTGATCATGCACTGATCACGTAATTGATCATGCACTGATCACGTGGCTGATCATGCACTGATCACGTGGCTGATCATACACTGATCACATAACTGATCATGCACTGATCACGTGACTGATCATGCACTGATCACGTGGCTATCATGCACTGATCACATGGCTGACATACACTGATCACGTGCTGGTCATGCACTGATCACGTGGCTGATCATGCACTGATCACGTGACTGATCATGCACTGATCACGTGTCTGATCATGCACTGATCACGTGGCTATCATGCACTGCTCACGTGGCTGATCATGCCATGATCACGCAGCTACCATGTACTGGTCACATGACTGATCATGCACTGATCACGTGACTGATCATGCAGTGATCACGTGGCTATCATGAACTACTCACGTGGCTGATCATGCAATGATCATGTAGCTACCATGTACAGGTCACGTGAATGATCATACACCCATCAGGTGACTGATCATGCACTGATCACGTGGCTATCATGCACTGATCACGAGACTGATCATGCACTGATCACGTCTATATCATGCACTGATCACATGACTCGTGCACTGATCACGTGGATGATCATACACTAATCTTGTGACAGATCATGCACTGATCACGTGGCTGATCATGCACTGATACCGTGACTGAGCATGGACTGATCACATGACTATCATGTAGTGATCACGTGACTTAATGGCGCTGATCATGTGACTGATCATGCGCTGATCATGTTTGCTATCATACACTGATCATGTGCCTCTGGAGGCAATAAACAAAGAGCTGAGTAGGCACGAATCAAACAGTCAGCAGGCAATAATCATGGAACTCAGGTGTGAGGAATCATGCTGCTCAGCTGGCAATAATCAAGCAGCTGAGCAGGCAGGAATTACGCAGCACAGCTGGCAATTGTCAAGCAGATGACAGGCAGGAATCGTGCAGCTCAGCTGGCAATTGTCAAGCAGATGAGCAGACAGTAATCACGCAGCTCAGCAGGCCCAGATCACGTGACTGAGCATGCACTGTTCACGTGGCTGATCATACACTGATCACGTGATGATCATGCACTGATCACTTGGATATCATGCACTGATCACGTGGCTGATCATACACTGTTCACGTGTCTGACCATGCACTGATCACGTGGCTGATCATACACTGCTCACGTAACTGATCATGCACTGATCACGTGGCTATCATGCACTGATCACGTGGCTGAACATGCACTGTTCACGTGGCTGATCACACACCTGTCACGTGACATATCATGCACTGATCACGTGGCACTCATGCACTGATCACGTGGCTGATCATACTCTGCTCACGTAATCATGCACACATCACGTGGCTATCATGCACTGCTCACGTGGCTCGTCATGGAATGATCACGTAGCAACCATATACTGGTAACGTGACTGATCATGCAAAGATCACGTAAATGATCATGCACTGTTCACGTGACTGATCATGTACTGATCACGTGACTGATCATGCACTGACCACGTGGCTATCATGCTCTGCTCACGTGGCTGATCATGCAACGATCACGTAGCAACCATGTACTGGTCACGTGACTGATCATGCACTGATCACGTAATTGATCCTGCACTGATCACGTGGCTCATCATGCACTGATCACGTGGCTGATCACACATGTATCACGTGACTGATCATGCACTGATCCCGTGGCTCTCATGCACTGATCACGTGGCTGTCATGCACTGATCACGTGGATATCATGCACTGATCACGTGGCTGATCACACACGTATCACATGACTGATCATGCACTGATCACGTGGCTATCATGCACTGATCACGTGGCTCATGCACTGATCACGTGGCTATCATGCACTGATCACGTGGCTGATCAGCAATGATCACGAGCTACCATGCACTGGTCACGTGACTGATCATGCACTGATCACGTAACTGATCATGCACTGATCACGTGGCTGATCATGCACTGATCACGTGGATATCATGCACTGATCACGTGGCTGATCACACACGATCAGTGATGATCATGCACTGATCACGTGGCTATCATGCACTGATCACGTGGCTATCATGCACTGATCACGTGGCTGATCATGCACTGATCACGTAGCTATCATGCACTGATCACGTGACTGATCATGCACTGATCACGTGACTGATCATGCACTGATCACGTGGCTGATCATGCACTGATCACGTGGCTGATCATGCACTGATCACGTGACTGATCATGCACTGATCACGTGTCTGATCATGCACTGATCACGTGGCTATCATGCACTGCTCACGTGGCTGATCATGCCATGATCACGCAGCTACCATGTACTGGTCACATGACTGATCATGCACTGATCACGTGACTGATCATGCACTGATCACGTGGCTATCATGCACTACTCACGTGGCTGATCATGCAATGATCATGTAGCTACCATGTACAGGTCACGTGAATGATCATACACCATCAGGTGACTGATCATGCACTGATCACGTGGCTATCATGCACTGATCACGACTGATCATGCACTGATCACGTCTATATCATGCACTGATCACATGACTGCCCATGCACTGATCACGTGGATGATCATACACTAATCTTGTGACAGATCATGCACTGATCACGTGGCTGATCATGCACTGATACCGTGACTGAGCATGGACTGATCACATGACTATCATGTAGTGATCACGTGACTTAATGGCGCTGATCATGTGACTGATCATGCGCTGATCATGTTTGCTATCATACACTGATCATGTGCCTCTGGAGGCAATAAACAAAGAGCTGAGTAGGCACGAATCAAACAGTCAGCAGGCAATAATCATGGAACTCAGGTGTGAGGAATCATGCTGCTCAGCTGGCAATAATCAAGCAGCTGAGCAGGCAGGAATTACGCAGCACAGCTGGCAATTGTCAAGCAGATGACAGGCAGGAATCGTGCAGCTCAGCTGGCAATTGTCAAGCAGATGAGCAGACAGTAATCACGCAGCTCAGCAGGCCCAGATCACGTGACTGAGCATGCACTGATCACGTGGCTGATCATACACTGATCACGTGTCTGATCATGCACTGATCACGTGGCTGATCATACACTGATCACGTAACTGATCATGCACTGATCACGTGGCTATCATGCACTGATCACGTGGCTGATCATGCACTGATCACGTGGCTGATCACACACTGTCACGTGACATATCATGCACTGATCACGTGGCACTCATGCACTGATCACGTGGCTGATCATACACTGATCACGTAACTCATGCACTGATCACGTGGCTATCATGCACTGCACGTGGCTGTCATGGAATGATCACGTAGCAACCATACTGGTCACGTGACTGATCATGCACTGATCACGTAAATGATCATGCACTGATCACGTGACTGATCATGTACTGATCACGTGACTGATCATGCACTGATCACGTGGCTATCATGCACTGCTCACGTGGCTGATCATGCAACGATCACGTAGCAACCATGTACTGGTCACGTGACTGATCATGCACTGATCACGTAATTGATCATGCACTGATCACGTGGCTCATCATGCACTGATCACGTGGCTGATCACACATGTATCACGTGACTGATCATGCACTGATCACGTGGCTCTCATGCACTGATCACGTGGCTGTCATGCACTGATCACGTGGATATCATGCACTGATCACGTGGCTGATCACACACGATCACATGACTGATCATGCACTGATCACGTGGCTATCATGCACTGATCACGTGGCTATCATGCACTGATCACGTGGCTGATCAGGCAATGATCACGTAGCTACCATGTACTGGTCACGTGACTGATCATCATGCACTGATCACGTAATTGATCATGCACTGATCACGTGGCTGATCATGCACTGATCACGTGGCTGATCATACACTGATCACGTAACTGATCATGCACTGATCACGTGACTGATCATGCACTGATCACGTGGCTATCATGCACTGATCACGTGGCTGATCATGCACTGATCACGTGGCTGTCATGCACTGATCACGTGGCTGATCATGCACTGATCACGTGACTGATCATGCACTGATCACGTGGCTGATCATGCACTGATCACGTGGCTGATCATGCACTGATCACGTGACTGATCATCATGCACTGATCACGTGGCTATCATGCACTGATCACGTGGCTGATCATGCATGATCACGCAGCTATCATGCACTGATCACATGACTGATCATGCACTGATCACGTGACTGATCATGCACTGATCACGTGGCTATCATGCACTATCACGTGGCTGATCATGCACTGATCACGTAGCTATCATGCACTGGTCACGTGACTGATCATGCACTGATCACGTGACTGATCATGCACTGATCACGTGGCTATCATGCACTGATCACGTGACTGATCATGCACTGATCACGACTATATCATGAACTGATCACATGACTGATCATGCACTGATCACGTGGCTGATCATGCACTGATCACGTGACTGATCATGCACTGATCACGTGGCTGATCATGCACTGATCACGTGACTGATCATGCACTGATCACGTGGCTGATCATGCACTGATCACGTGACTGATCATGCACTGATCTCGTCTGATCATGCACTGATCACGTGGCTATCATGCACTGCTCACGTGGCTGATCATGCCATGATCACGCAGCTACCATGTACTGGTCACATGACTGATCATGCACTGATCACGTGACTGATCATGCAGTGATCACGTGGCTATCATGAACTACTCACGTGGCTGATCATGCAATGATCATGTAGCTACCATGTACAGGTCACGTGAATGATCATTCACTCATCAGGTGACTGATCATGCACTGATCACGTGGCTATCATGCACTGATCACGAGACTGATCATGCACTGTTCACGTCTATATCATGCACTGATCACATGACTGCCCATGCACTGATCACGTGGATGATCATACACTAATCTTGTGACAGATCATGCACTGATCACGTGGCTGATCATGCACTGATACCGTGACTGAGCATGGACTGATCACATGACTATCATGTAGTGATCACGTGACTTAATGGCGCTGATCATGTGACTGATCATGCGCTGATCATGTTTGCTATCATACACTGATCATGTGCCTCTGGAGGCAATAAACAAAGAGCTGAGTAGGCACGAATCAAACAGTCAGCAGGCAATAATCATGGAACTCAGGTGTGAGGAATCATGCTGCTCAGCTGGCAATAATCAAGCAGCTGAGCAGGCAGGAATTACGCAGCACAGCTGGCAATTGTCAAGCAGATGACAGGCAGGAATCGTGCAGCTCAGCTGGCAATTGTCAAGCAGATGAGCAGACAGTAATCACGCAGCTCAGCAGGCCCAGATCACGTGACTGAGCATGCACTGTTCACGTGGCTGATCATACACTGATCACGTGATGATCATGCACTGATCACTTGGATATCATGCACTGATCACGTGGCTGATCATACACTGTTCACGTGTCTGACCATGCACTGATCACGTGGCTGATCATACACTGCTCACGTAACTGATCATGCACTGATCACGTGGCTATCATGCACTGATCACGTGGCTGAACATGCACTGTTCACGTGGCTGATCACACACCTGTCACGTGACATATCATGCACTGATCACGTGGCACTCATGCACTGATCACGTGGCTGATCATACTCTGCTCACGTAACTCATGCACACATCACGTGGCTATCATGCACTGCTCACGTGGCTCATGGAATGATCACGTAGCAACCATATACTGGTAACGTGACTGATCATGCAAAGATCACGTAAATGATCATGCACTGTTCACGTGACTGATCATGTACTGATCACGTGACTGATCATGCACTGATCACGTGGCTATCATGCTCTGCTCACGTGGCTGATCATGCAACGATCACGTAGCAACCATGTACTGGTCACGTGACTGATCATGCACTGATCACGTAATTGATCATGCACTGATCACGTGGCTGATCACACATGTATCACGTGACTGATCATGCACTGATCACGTGGCTCTCATGCACTGATCACGTGGCTGTCATGCACTGATCACGTGGATATCATGCACTGATCACGTGGCTGATCACACACGTATCACATGACTGATCATGCACTGATCACGTGGCTATCATGCACTGATCACGTGGCTATCATGCACTGATCACGTGGCTGATCAGGCAATGATCACGTAGCTACCATGTACTGGTCACGTGACTGATCATGCACTGATCACGTAATTGATCATGCACTGATCATGTGGCTGATCATGCACTGATCACGTGGCTGATCATACACTGATCACATAACTGATCATGCACTGATCACGTGGCTGATCATGCACTGATCACGTGGCTGATCATGCACTGATCACGTGGCTGATCATACACTGATCACGTGACATATCATGCACTGATCACGTGGCATCATGCACTGATCACGTGGCTGATCATACACTGATCACGTGACTCATGCACTGATCACGTGGCTATCATGCACTGATCACGTGGCTGATCATGCAATGATCACGAGCTACCATGCACTGGTCACGTGACTGATCATGCACTGATCACGTGGCTGATCATGCACTGATCACGTGACTGATCATGCACTGATCACGTGACTGATCATGCACTGATCACGTTATCATGCACTGCTCACGTGGCTGATCATGCAATGATCACGTAGCTACCATGTACTGGTCACGTGGATGATCATGCACTGATCACGTGACTGATCATGCACTGATCACGTGGCTGATCATGCACTGATCACGTGGCTGATCACACATGATCACGTGACTGATCATGCACTGATCACGTGGCTATCATGCACTGATCACGTGACTGTCATGCACTGATCACGTGGATGATCATGCACTGATCTTGTGACAGATCATGCACTGATCACGTGGCTGATCATGCACTGATACCGTGACTGAGCATGGACTGATCACATGACTATCATGTAGTGATCACGTGACTTAATGGCGCTGATCATGTGACTGATCATGCGCTGATCATGTTTGCTATCATACACTGATCATGTGCCTCTGGAGGCAATAAACAAAGAGCTGAGTAGGCACGAATCAAACAGTCAGCAGGCAATAATCATGGAACTCAGGTGTGAGGAATCATGCTGCTCAGCTGGCAATAATCAAGCAGCTGAGCAGGCAGGAATTACGCAGCACAGCTGGCAATTGTCAAGCAGATGACAGGCAGGAATCGTGCAGCTCAGCTGGCAATTGTCAAGCAGATGAGCAGACAGTAATCACGCAGCTCAGCAGGCCCAGATCACGTGACTGAGCATGCACTGTTCACGTGGCTGATCATACACTGATCACGTGATGATCATGCACTGATCACTTGGATATCATGCACTGATCACGTGGCTGATCATACACTGTTCACGTGTCTGACCATGCACTGATCACGTGGCTGATCATACACTGCTCACGTAACTGATCATGCACTGATCACGTGGCTATCATGCACTGATCACGTGGCTGAACATGCACTGTTCACGTGGCTGATCACACACCTGTCACGTGACATATCATGCACTGATCACGTGGCACTCATGCACTGATCACGTGGCTGATCATACTCTGCTCACGTAACTCATGCACACATCACGTGGCTATCATGCACTGCTCACGTGGCTCGTCATGGAATGATCACGTAGCAACCATATACTGGTCACGTGACTGATCATGCAAAGATCACGTAAATGATCATGCACTGTTCACGTGACTGATCATGTACTGATCACGTGACTGATCATGCACTGATCACGTGGCTATCATGCTCTGCTCACGTGGCTGATCATGCAACGATCACGTAGCAACCATGTACTGGTCACGTGACTGATCATGCACTGATCACGTAATTGATCATGCACTGATCACGTGGCTGATCACACATGATCACGTGACTGATCATGCACTGATCACGTGGCTCTCATGCACTGATCACGTGGCTGTCATGCACTGATCACGTGATATCATGCACTGATCACGTGGCTGATCACACACTGATCACATGACTGATCATGCACTGATCACGTGGCTATCATGCACTGATCACGTGGCTATCATGCACTGATCACGTGGCTGATCAGGCAATGATCACGTAGCTACCATGTACTGGTCACGTGACTGATCATGCACTGATCACGTAATTGATCATGCACTGATCACGTGGCTGATCATGCACTGATCACGTGGCTGATCATACACTGATCACGTAACTGATCATGCACTGATCACGTGACTGATCATGCACTGATCACGTGGCTATCATGCACTGATCACTTGGCTGATCATGCACTGATCACGTGGCTGATCATGCACTGATCACGTGGCTGATCATGCACTGATCACGTGACTGATCATGCACTGATCACGTGTGATCATGCACTGATCACGTGGCTATCATGCACTGATCACGTGGCTGATCATGCACTGATCACGTGGCTGATCACACACCTGTCACGTGACATCATCATGCACTGATCACGTGGCATCATGCACTGATCACGTGGCTGATCATACACTGCTCACGTAACTCATGCACACATCACGTGGCTATCATGCACTGATCACGTGGCTGTCATGCAATGATCACGTAGCAACCATATACTGGTCACGTGATGATCATGCACTGATCACGAATGATCATGCACTGTTCACGTGACTGATCATGCACTGATCACGTGACTGATCATGCACTGATCACGTGGCTATCATGCACTGATCACGTGGCTGATCATGCAACGATCACGTAGCAATCATGTACTGATCACGTGACTGATCATGCACTGATCACGTAATTGATCATGCACTGATCACGTGGCTATCATGCACTGATCACGTGGCTGATCACACATGTATCACGTGACTGATCATGCACTGATCACGTGGCTATCATGCACTGATCACGTGGCTGTCATGCACTGATCACGTGGCTGATCACACACTGATCACGTGACTGATCATGCACTGATCACGTGGCTATCATGCACTGATCACGTGACTGATCATGCACTGATCACGTGGCTGATCATGCACTGATCACGTAGCTATCATGCACTGATCACGTGACTGATCATGCACTGATCACGTGGCTGATCATGCACTGATCACGTGGCTGATCATGCACTGATCACGTGGCTGATCATGCACTGATCACATGACTGATCATGCACTGATCACGTGACTGATCATGCACTGATCACGTGGCTATCATGAACTACTCACGTGGCTGATCATGCAATGATCATGTAGCTACCATGTACAGGTCACGTGAATGATCATACACCCATCAGGTGACTGATCATGCACTGATCACGTGGCTATCATGCACTGATCACGAGACTGATCATGCACTGTTCACGTCTATATCATGCACTGATCACATGACTGCCATGCACTGATCACGTGGATGATCATACACTAATCTTGTGACAGATCATGCACTGATCACGTGGCTGATCATGCACTGATACCGTGACTGAGCATGGACTGATCACATGACTATCATGTAGTGATCACGTGACTTAATGGCGCTGATCATGTGACTGATCATGCGCTGATCATGTTTGCTATCATACACTGATCATGTGCCTCTGGAGGCAATAAACAAAGAGCTGAGTAGGCACGAATCAAACAGTCAGCAGGCAATAATCATGGAACTCAGCTGTGAGGAATCATGCTGCTCAGCTGGCAATAATCAAGCAGCTGAGCAGGCAGGAATTACGCAGCACAGCTGGCAATTGTCAAGCAGATGACAGGCAGGAATCGTGCAGCTCAGCTGGCAATTGTCAAGCAGATGAGCAGACAGTAATCACGCAGCTCAGCAGGCCCAGATCACGTGACTGAGCATGCACTGTTCACGTGGCTGATCATACACTGATCACGTGTCTGATCATGCACTGATCACGTGGCTGATCATGCACTGATCACGTGGCTGATCATGCACTGATCACGTGGCTGATCATGCACTGATCACGTGGCTGATCATGCACTGATCACGTGGCTGATCATGCACTGTCACGTGACTATCATGCACTGATCACGTGGCACTCATGCACTGATCACGTGGCTGATCATACTCTGCTCACGTAACTGATCATGCACTGATCACGTGGCTGATCATGCACTGATCACGTGGCTGATCATGCACTGTCACGTGACTATCATGCACTGATCACGTGGCATCATGCACTGATCACGTGGCTGATCATACACTGATCACGTGACTGATCATGCACTGATCACGTGGCTATCATGCACTGATCACGTGGCTGATCATGCACTGTCACGTGGCTGATCATGCACTGTCACGTGACTGATCATGCACTGATCACGTGGCATCATGCACTGATCACGTGGCTGATCATGCACTGATCACGTAACTCATGCACTGATCACGTGGCTATCATGCACTGATCACGTGGCTGATCATGCACTGATCACGTAGCTACCATGCACTGGTCACGTGACTGATCATGCACTGATCACGTAAATGATCATGCACTGTTCACGTGACTGATCATGCACTGATCACGTGACTGATCATGCACTGATCACGTGGCTATCATGCACTGATCACGTGGCTGATCATGCAACGATCACGTAGCTACCATGTACTGGTCACGTGACTGATCATGCACTGATCACGTAATTGATCATGCACTGATCACGTGGCTGATCATGCACTGATCACGTGGCTGATCATACACTGATCACATAACTGATCATGCACTGATCACGTGACTGATCATGCACTGATCACGTGGCTATCATGCACTGATCACTTGGCTGACATACACTGATCACGTGCCTGATCATGCACTGATCACGTGGCTGATCATGCACTGATCACGTGACTGATCATGCACTGATCCGTGTCTGATCATGCACTGATCACGTGGCTATCATGCACTGCTCACGTGGCTGATCATGCCATGATCACGCAGCTACCATGTACTGGTCACATGACTGATCATGCACTGATCACGTGACTGATCATGCAGTGATCACGTGGCTATCATGAACTACTCACGTGGCTGATCATGCAATGATCATGTAGCTACCATGTACAGGTCACGTGAATGATCATACACCCATCAGGTGACTGATCATGCACTGATCACGTGGCTATCATGCACTGATCACGAGACTGATCATGCACTGTTCACGTCTATATCATGCACTGATCACATGACTGCCCATGCACTGATCACGTGGATGATCATACACTAATCTTGTGACAGATCATGCACTGATCACGTGGCTGATCATGCACTGATACCGTGACTGAGCATGGACTGATCACATGACTATCATGTAGTGATCACGTGACTTAATGGCGCTGATCATGTGACTGATCATGCGCTGATCATGTTTGCTATCATACACTGATCATGTGCCTCTGGAGGCAATAAACAAAGAGCTGAGTAGGCACGAATCAAACAGTCAGCAGGCAATAATCATGGAACTCAGGTGTGAGGAATCATGCTGCTCAGCTGGCAATAATCAAGCAGCTGAGCAGGCAGGAATTACGCAGCACAGCTGGCAATTGTCAAGCAGATGACAGGCAGGAATCGTGCAGCTCAGCTGGCAATTGTCAAGCAGATGAGCAGACAGTAATCACGCAGCTCAGCAGGCCCAGATCACGTGACTGAGCATGCACTGTTCACGTGGCTGATCATACACTGATCACGTGATGATCATGCACTGATCACTTGGATATCATGCACTGATCACGTGGCTGATCATACACTGTTCACGTGTCTGACCATGCACTGATCACGTGGCTGATCATACACTGCTCACGTAACTGATCATGCACTGATCACGTGGCTATCATGCACTGATCACGTGGCTGAACATGCACTGTTCACGTGGCTGATCACACACCTGTCACGTGACATATCATGCACTGATCACGTGGCACTCATGCACTGATCACGTGGCTGATCATACTCTGCTCACGTAACTCATGCACACATCACGTGGCTATCATGCACTGCTCACGTGGCTCGTCATGGAATGATCACGTAGCAACCATATACTGGTAACGTGACTGATCATGCAAAGATCACGTAAATGATCATGCACTGTTCACGTGACTGATCATGTACTGATCACGTGACTGATCATGCACTGATCACGTGGCTATCATGCTCTGCTCACGTGGCTGATCATGCAACGATCACGTAGCAACCATGTACTGGTCACGTGACTGATCATGCACTGATCACGTAATTGATCCTGCACTGATCACGTGGCTCATCATGCACTGATCACGTGGCTGATCACACATGTATCACGTGACTGATCATGCACTGATCCCGTGGCTCTCATGCACTGATCACGTGGCTGTCATGCACTGATCACGTGGATATCATGCACTGATCATGTGGCTGATCACACACGATCACATGACTGATCATGCACTGATCACGTGGCTATCATGCACTGATCACGTGGCTATCATGCACTGATCACGTGCTGATCAGGCAATGATCACGTAGCTACCATGTACTGGTCACGTGACTGATCATGCACTGATCACGTAATTGATCATGCACTGATCACGTGGCTGATCATGCACTGATCACGTGGCTGATCATACACTGATCACATAACTGATCATGCACTGATCACGTGACTGATCATGCACTGATCACGTGGCTATCATGCACTGATCACGTGGCTGATCATGCACTGATCACGTGACTGATCATGCACTGATCACGTGGCTGATCATGCACTGATCACGTGGCTATCATGACTACTCATGGCTGATCATGCAATGATCATGTAGCTACCATGTACAGGTCACGTGAATGATCATACACCCATCAGGTGACTGATCATGCACTGATCACGTGGCTATCATGCACTGATCACGAGACTGATCATGCACTGATCACGTCTATATCATGCACTGATCACATGACTGCCCTGCACTGATCACGTGGATGATCATACACTAATCTTGTGACAGATCATGCACTGATCACGTGGCTGATCATGCACTGATACCGTGACTGAGCATGGACTGATCACATGACTATCATGTAGTGATCACGTGACTTAATGGCGCTGATCATGTGACTGATCATGCGCTGATCATGTTTGCTATCATACACTGATCATGTGCCTCTGGAGGCAATAAACAAAGAGCTGAGTAGGCACGAATCAAACAGTCAGCAGGCAATAATCATGGAACTCAGGTGTGAGGAATCATGCTGCTCAGCTGGCAATAATCAAGCAGCTGAGCAGGCAGGAATTACGCAGCACAGCTGGCAATTGTCAAGCAGATGACAGGCAGGAATCGTGCAGCTCAGCTGGCAATTGTCAAGCAGATGAGCAGACAGTAATCACGCAGCTCAGCAGGCCCAGATCACGTGACTGAGCATGCACTGATCACGTGGCTGATCATACACTGATCACGTGTCTGACCATGCACTGATCACGTGGCTGATCATACACTGCTCACGTAACTGATCATGCACTGATCACGTGGCTATCATGCACTGATCACGTGGCTGAACATGCACTGTTCACGTGGCTGATCACACACCTGTCACGTGGATATCATGCACTGATCACGTGGCACTCATGCACTGATCACGTGGCTGATCATACTCTGCTCACGTAACTCATGCACACATCACGTGGCTATCATGCACTGCTCACGTGGCTGTCATGGAATGATCACGTAGCAACCATATACTGGTAACGTGACTGATCATGCAAAGATCACGTAAATGATCATGCACTGTTCACGTGACTGATCATGTACTGATCACGTGACTGATCATGCACTGATCACGTGGCTATCATGCACTGCTCACGTGGCTGATCATGCAACGATCACGTAGCAACCATGTACTGGTCACGACTGATCATGCACTGATCACGTAATTGATCCTGCACTGATCACGTGGCTCATCATGCACTGATCACGTGGCTGATCACACATGTATCACGTGACTGATCATGCACTGATCACGTGGCTCTCATGCACTGATCACGTGGCTGTCATGCACTGATCACGTGGATATCATGCACTGATCACGTGGCTGATCACACACGATCACATGACTGATCATGCACTGATCACGTGGCTATCATGCACTGATCACGTGGCTATCATGCACTGATCACGTGGCTGATCAGGCAATGATCACGAGCTACCATGTACTGGTCACGTGACTGATCATGCACTGATCACGTAATTGATCATGCACTGATCACGTGGCTGATCATGCACTGATCACGTGGCTGATCATACACTGATCACGTAACTGATCATGCACTGATCACGTGGACTGATCATGCACTGATCACGTGGCTATCATGCACTGATCACGTGGCTGATCATACACTGATCACGTGCCTGATCATGCACTGATCACGTGGCTGATCATGCACTGATCACGACTGATCATGCACTGATCACGTGGCTGATCATGCACTGATCACGTGGCTGATCATGCACTGATCACGTGACTGATCATGCACTGATCACGTGGCATCATGCACTGATCACGTGGCTGATCATGCATGATCACGCAGCTACCATGTACTGGTCACGTGACTGATCATGCACTGATCACGTGACTGATCATGCACTGATCACGTGGCTATCATGCACTATCACGTGGCTGATCATGCAATGACTGTAGCTACCATGTACTGGTCACGGAATGATCATACACTGATCAGGTGACTGATCATGCACTGATCACGTGGCTATCATGCACTGATCACGAGATGATCATGCACTGATCACGTCTATATCATGCACTGATCACGTGACTGCCATGCACTGATCACGTGGATGATCATACACTGATCACGTGACTGATCATGCACTGATCACGTGGCTGATCATGCACTGATCACGTGACTGATCATGCACTGATCACGTGACTGATCATGCACTGATCACGTGACATCATGCACTGATCACGTGGCTGATCATGCCATGATCACGCAGCTATCATGCACTGATCACGTGACTGATCATGCACTGATCACGTGACTGATCATGCACTGATCACGTGGCTATCATGCACTGATCACGTGGCTGATCATGCAATGATCATGTAGCTACCATGTACAGGTCACGTGAATGATCATACACTGATCAGGTGACTGATCATGCACTGATCACGTGGCTATCATGCACTGATCACGTGACTGATCATGCACTGTCACGCCTATATCATGCACTGATCACATGACTGCCCATGCACTGATCACGTGGATGATCATACACTGATCACGTGACAGATCATGCACTGATCACGTGGCTGATCATGCACTGTATCACGTGACTGATCATGCACTGATCACGTGGCTATCATGCACTGATCACGTGGCTATCATGCACTGATCACGTGGCTGATCATACACTGATCACGTGACTGATCATGCACTGATCACGTGGCTGATCATGCACTGATCACGTGACTGATCATGCACTGATCACGTGGCTATCATGCACTGATCACGTGGCTGATCATGCACTGTCACGTGGCTGATCACACACCTGTCACGTGACATATCATGCACTGATCACGTGGCACTCATGCACTGATCACGTGGCTGATCATACACTGATCACGTAACTCATGCACTGATCACGTGGCTATCATGCACTGATCACGTGGCTGATCATGCGGAATGATCATGAGTGACCATATACTGCACGTGACTGATCATGCACTGATCACGTGGCTGATCATGCACTGATCACGTGACTGATCATGCACTGATCACGTGACTGATCATGCACTGATCACGTGGCTATCATGCACTGCTCACGTGGCTGATCATGCATGATCACGTAGCTACCATGTACTGGTCACGTGACTGATCATGCACTGATCACGTGACTGATCATGCACTGATCACGTGGCTATCATGCACTGATCACGTGGCTGATCATGCACATGATCACGTGACTGATCATGCACTGATCACGTGGCTGATCATGCACTGATCACGTGACTGATCATGCACTGATCACGTGGCTATCATGCACTGATCACGAGACTGATCATGCACTGATCACGTCTATATCATGCACTGATCACATGACTGCCCATGCACTGATCACGTGGATGATCATACACTAATCACGTGACAGATCATGCACTGATCACGTGGCTGATCATGCACTGATACCGTGACTGAGCATGGACTGATCACATGACTATCATGTAGTGATCACGTGACTTAATGGCGCTGATCATGTGACTGATCATGCACTGATCATGTTTGCTATCATACACTGATCATGTGCCTCTGGAGGCATAAACAAAGAGCTGAGTAGGCACGAATCAAACAGTCAGCAGGCAATAATCATGGAACTCAGGTGTGAGGAATCATGCTGCTCAGCTGGCAATAATCAAGCAGCTGAGCAGGCAGGAATTATGCAGCACAGCTGGCAATTGTCAAGCAGATGACAGGCAGGAATCGTGCAGCTCAGCTGGCATTGTCAAGCAGATGAGCAGACAGTAATCACGCAGCTCAGCAGGCCCAGATCACGTGACTGAGCATGCACTGTTCACGTGGCTGATCATACACTGATCACGTGACTGATCATGCACTGATCACGTGGCTATCATGCACTGATCACGTGGCTGATCATGCACTGATCACGTAGCAACCATGTATGATCACGTGACTGATCATGCACTGATCACGTAATTGATCATGCACTGATCACGTGGCTGATCATGCACTGATCACGTGGCTGATCACACATGATCACGTGACTGATCATGCACTGATCACGTGGCTATCATGCACTGATCACGTGGCTGTCATGCACTGATCACGTGGATATCATGCACTGATCACGTGGCTGATCACACTGTATCACGTGACTGATCATGCACTGATCACGTGGCTATCATGCACTGATCACGTGGCTATCATGCACTGATCACGTGGCTGATCATGCAATGATCACGTAGCTACCATGTACTGGTCACGTGACTGATCATGCACTGATCACGTAATTGATCATGCACTGATCACGTGGCTGATCATGCACTGATCACGTGGCTGATCATGCACTGATCACGTGACTGATCATGCACTGATCACGTGACTGATCATGCACTGATCACGTGGCTATCATGCACTGATCACGTGGCTGATCATGCCATGATCACGCAGCTACCATGTACTGGTCACATGACTGATCATGCACTGATCACGTGACTGATCATGCAGTGATCACGTGGCTATCATGCACTACTCACGTGGCTGATCATGCAATGATCATGTAGCTACCATGTACAGGTCACGTGAATGATCATACACCCATCAGGTGACTGATCATGCACTGATCACGTGGCTATCATGCACTGATCACGAGACTGATCATGCACTGTTCACGTCTATATCATGCACTGATCACATGACTGCCATGCACTGATCACGTGGATGATCATACACTAATCTTGCACAGATCATGCACTGATCACGTGGCTGATCATGCACTGATACCGTGACTGAGCATGGACTGATCACATGACTATCATGTAGTGATCACGTGACTTAATGGCGCTGATCATGTGACTGATCATGCGCTGATCATGTTTGCTATCATACACTGATCATGTGCCTCTGGAGGCAATAAACAAAGAGCTGAGTAGGCACGAATCAAACAGTCAGCAGGCAATAATCATGGAACTCAGCTGTGAGGAATCATGCTGCTCAGCTGGCAATAATCAAGCAGCTGAGCAGGCAGGAATTACGCAGCACAGCTGGCAATTGTCAAGCAGATGACAGGCAGGAATCGTGCAGCTCAGCTGGCAATTGTCAAGCAGATGAGCAGACAGTAATCACGCAGCTCAGCAGGCCCAGATCACGTGACTGAGCATGCACTGTCACGTGGCTGATCATACACTGATCACGGCTGATCATGCACTGATCACGTGGCTGATCATGCACTGATCACGTGACTGATCATGCACTGATCACGTGGCTATCATGCACTGATCACGTGGCTGATCATGCACTGATCACGTGGCTGATCACACCTGTCACGTGACTATCATGCACTGATCACGTGGCACTCATGCACTGATCACGTGGCTGATCATGCACTGATCACGTGACTGATCATGCACTGATCACGTGGCTGATCATGCACTGATCACGTGGCTGATCACACTGATCACGTGACTATCATGCACTGACACGTGGCATCATGCACTGATCACGTGGCTGATCATACACTGATCACGTAACTGATCATGCACTGATCACGTGGCTATCATGCACTGATCACGTGGCTGATCATGCACTGTCACGTGGCTGATCACACACTGTCACGTGACTGATCATGCACTGATCACGTGGCATCATGCACTGATCACGTGGCTGATCATACACTGATCACGAACTCATGCACACATCACGTGGCTATCATGCACTGATCACGTGGTCGTCATGCAATGATCACGTGGCTACCATGCACTGGTCACGTGACTGATCATGCACTGATCACGTAAATGATCATGCACTGATCACGTGACTGATCATGCACTGATCACGTGACTGATCATGCACTGATCACGTGGCTATCATGCACTGATCACGTGGCTGATCATGCAATGATCACGTAGCTACCATGTACTGGTCACGTGACTGATCATGCACTGATCACGTAATTGATCATGCACTGATCACGTGGCTGATCATGCACTGATCACGTGGCTGATCATACACTGATCACATAACTGATCATGCACTGATCACGTGACTGATCATGCACTGATCACGTGGCTATCATGCACTGATCACTTGGCTGACATACACTGATCACGTGCCTGGTCATGCACTGATCACGTGGCTGATCATGCACTGATCACGTGACTGATCATGCACTGATCACGTGACTGATCATGCACTGATCACGTGGCTATCATGCACTGCTCACGTGGCTGATCATGCCATGACGCAGCTACCATGTACTGGTCACATGACTGATCATGCACTGATCACGTGACTGATCATGCAGTGATCACGTGGCTATCATGAACTACTCACGTGGCTGATCATGCAATGATCATGTAGCTACCATGTACAGGTCACGTGAATGATCATACACCCATCAGGTGACTGATCATGCACTGATCACGTGGCTATCATGCACTGATCACGAGACTGATCATGCACTGTTCACGTCTATATCATGCACTGATCACATGACTGCCCATGCACTGATCACGTGGATGATCATACACTAATCTTGTGACAGATCATGCACTGATCACGTGGCTGATCATGCACTGATACCGTGACTGAGCATGGACTGATCACATGACTATCATGTAGTGATCACGTGACTTAATGGCGCTGATCATGTGACTGATCATGCGCTGATCATGTTTGCTATCATACACTGATCATGTGCCTCTGGAGGCAATAAACAAAGAGCTGAGTAGGCACGAATCAAACAGTCAGCAGGCAATAATCATGGAACTCAGCTGTGAGGAATCATGCTGCTCAGCTGGCAATAATCAAGCAGCTGAGCAGGCAGGAATTACGCAGCACAGCTGGCAATTGTCAAGCAGATGACAGGCAGGAATCGTGCAGCTCAGCTGGCAATTGTCAAGCAGATGAGCAGACAGTAATCACGCAGCTCAGCAGGCCCAGATCACGTGACTGAGCATGCACTGTTCACGTGGCTGATCATACACTGATCACGTGATGATCATGCACTGATCACTTGGATATCATGCACTGATCACGTGGCTGATCATACACTGTTCACGTGTCTGACCATGCACTGATCACGTGGCTGATCATACACTGCTCACGTAACTGATCATGCACTGATCACGTGGCTATCATGCACTGATCACGTGGCTGAACATGCACTGTTCACGTGGCTGATCACACACCTGTCACGTGACATATCATGCACTGATCACGTGGCACTCATGCACTGATCACGTGGCTGATCATACTCTGCTCACGTAACTCATGCACACATCACGTGGCTATCATGCACTGCTCACGTGGCTCGTCATGGAATGATCACGTAGCAACCATATACTGGTAACGTGACTGATCATGCAAAGATCACGTAAATGATCATGCACTGTTCACGTGACTGATCATGTACTGATCACGTGACTGATCATGCACTGACCACGTGGCTATCATGCTCTGCTCACGTGGCTGATCATGCAACGATCACGTAGCAACCATGTACTGGTCACGTGACTGATCATGCACTGATCACGTAATTGATCCTGCACTGATCACGTGGCTCATCATGCACTGATCACGTGGCTGATCACACATGTATCACGTGACTGATCATGCACTGATCCGTGGCTCTCATGCACTGATCACGTGGCTGTCATGCACTGATCACGTGGATATCATGCACTGATCACGTGGCTGATCACACACGTATCACATGACTGATCATGCACTGATCACGTGGCTATCATGCACTGATCACGTGGCTATCATGCACTGATCACGTGATCAGGCAATGATCACGTAGCTACCATGTACTGGTCACGTGACTGATCATGCACTGATCACGTAATTGATCATGCACTGATCACGTGGCTGATCATGCACTGATCACGTGGCTGATCATGCACTGATCACGTGACTGATCATGCACTGATCACGTGACTGATCATGCACTGATCACGTGGCTATCATGCACTGATCACGTGGCTGATCATGCACTGATCACGTGGCTGATCATGCACTGATCACGTGACTGATCATGCACTGATCACGTGACTGATCATGCACTGATCACGTGGCTATCATGCACTGCTCACGTGGCTGATCATGCCATGATCACGCAGCTACCATGTACTGGTCACATGACTGATCATGCACTGATCACGTGACTGATCATGCAGTGATCACGTGGCTATCATGAACTACTCACGTGGCTGATCATGCAATGATCATGTAGCTACCATGTACAGGTCACGTGAATGATCATACACCCATCAGGTGACTGATCATGCACTGATCACGTGGCTATCATGCACTGATCACGAGACTGATCATGCACTGTTCACGTCTATATCATGCACTGATCACATGACTGCCCGTGCACTGATCACGTGGATGATCATACACTAATCTTGTGACAGATCATGCACTGATCACGTGGCTGATCATGCACTGATACCGTGACTGAGCATGGACTGATCACATGACTATCATGTAGTGATCACGTGACTTAATGGCGCTGATCATGTGACTGATCATGCGCTGATCATGTTTGCTATCATACACTGATCATGTGCCTCTGGAGGCAATAAACAAAGAGCTGAGTAGGCACGAATCAAACAGTCAGCAGGCAATAATCATGGAACACAGGTGTGAGGAATCATGCTGCTCAGCTGGCAATAATCAAGCAGCTGAGCAGGCAGGAATTACGCAGCACAGCTGGCAATTGTCAAGCAGATGACAGGCAGGAATCGTGCAGCTCAGCTGGCAATTGTCAAGCAGATGAGCAGACAGTAATCACGCAGCTCAGCAGGCCCAGATCACGTGACTGAGCATGCACTGATCACGTGGCTGATCATACACTGATCACGTGTCTGACCATGCACTGATCACGTGGCTGATCATACACTGCTCACGTAACTGATCATGCACTGATCACGTGGCTATCATGCACTGATCACGTGGCTGAACATGCACTGTTCACGTGGCTGATCACACACCTGTCACGTGACATATCATGCACTGATCACGTGGCACTCATGCACTGATCACGTGGCTGATCATACTCTGCTCACGTAACTCATGCACACATCACGTGGCTATCATGCACTGCTCACGTGGCTCGTCATGGAATGATCACGTAGCAACCATATACTGGTAACGTGACTGATCATGCAAGATCACGTAAATGATCATGCACTGTTCACGTGACTGATCATGTACTGATCACGTGACTGATCATGCACTGATCACGTGGCTATCATGCCTGCTCACGTGCTGATCATGCAACGATCACGTAGCAACCATGTACTGGTCACGTGACTGATCATGCACTGATCACGTAATTGATCCTGCACTGATCACGTGGCTCATCATGCACTGATCACGTGGCTGATCACACATGTATCACGTGACTGATCATGCACTGATCCACGTGGCTCTCATGCACTGATCACGTGGCTGTCATGCACTGATCACGTGGATATCATGCACTGATCACGTGGCTGATCACACACGTATCACATGACTGATCATGCACTGATCACGTGGCTATCATGCACTGATCACGTGGCTATCATGCACTGATCACGTGGCTGATCATGCAATGATCACGTAGCTACCATGTACTGGTCACGTGACTGATCATGCACTGATCACGAATTGATCATGCACTGATCACGTGGCTGATCATGCACTGATCACGTGGCTGATCATACACTGATCACGTAACTGATCATGCACTGATCACGTGACTGATCATGCACTGATCACGGCTATCATGCACTGATCACGTGGCTGATCATGCACTGATCACGTGCCTGATCATGCACTGATCACGTGGCTGATCATGCACTGATCACGTGACTGATCATGCACTGATCACGTGGCTGATCATGCACTGATCACGTGGCTGATCATGCACTGATCACGTGACTGATCATGCACTGATCACGTGGCTATCATGCACTGCTCACGTGGCTGATCATGCCATGATCACGCAGCTACCATGTACTGGTCACATGACTGATCATGCACTGATCACGTGACTGATCATGCACTGATCACGTGGCTATCATGCACTGATCACGTGGCTGATCATGCACTGATCATGTAGCTATCATGTACTGGCTGTGAATGATCATGCACTGATCACGTGACTGATCATGCACTGATCACGTGGCTATCATGCACTGATCACGTGACTGATCATGCACTGATCACGTCTATATCATGCACTGATCACATGACTGATCATGCACTGATCACGTGGATGATCATACACTGATCACGTGACTGATCATGCACTGATCACGTGGCTGATCATGCACTGATCACGTGACTGATCATGCACTGATCACGTGGCTGATCATGCACTGATCACGTGACTGATCATGCACTGATCACGTGTCTGATCATGCACTGATCACGTGGCTATCATGCACTGCTCACGTGGCTGATCATGCCATGATCACGCAGCTACCATGTACTGGTCACATGACTGATCATGCACTGATCACGTGACTGATCATGCAGTGATCACGTGGCTATCATGAACTACTCACGTGGCTGATCATGCAATGATCATGTAGCTACCATGTACAGGTCACGTGAATGATCATACACCCATCAGGTGACTGATCATGCACTGATCACGTGGCTATCATGCACTGATCACGTGACTGATCATGCACTGTTCACGCCTATATCATGCACTGATCACATGACTGCCCATGCACTGATCACGTGGATGATCATACACTAATCTTGTGACAGATCATGCACTGATCACGTGGCTGATCATGCACTGATACCGTGACTGAGCATGGACTGATCACATGACTATCATGTAGTGATCACGTGACTTAATGGCGCTGATCATGTGACTGATCATGCGCTGATCATGTTTGCTATCATACACTGATCATGTGCCTCTGGAGGCAATAAACAAAGAGCTGAGTAGGCACGAATCAAACAGTCAGCAGGCAATAATCATGGAACTCAGGTGTGAGGAATCATGCTGCTCAGCTGGCAATAATCAAGCAGCTGAGCAGGCAGGAATTACGCAGCACAGCTGGCAATTGTCAAGCAGATGACAGGCAGGAATCGTGCAGCTCAGCTGGCAATTGTCAAGCAGATGAGCAGACAGTAATCACGCAGCTCAGCAGGCCCAGATCACGTGACTGAGCATGCACTGTTCACGTGGCTGATCATACACTGATCACGTGATGATCATGCACTGATCACTTGGATATCATGCACTGATCACGTGGCTGATCATACACTGTTCACGTGTCTGACCATGCACTGATCACGTGGCTGATCATACACTGCTCACGTAACTGATCATGCACTGATCACGTGGCTATCATGCACTGATCACGTGGCTGAACATGCACTGTTCACGTGGCTGATCACACACCTGTCACGTGACATATCATGCACTGATCACGTGGCACTCATGCACTGATCACGTGGCTGATCATACTCTGCTCACGTAACTCATGCACACATCACGTGGCTATCATGCACTGCTCACGTGGCTCGTCATGGAATGATCACGTAGCAACCATATACTGGTAACGTGACTGATCATGCAAAGATCACGTAAATGATCATGCACTGTTCACGTGACTGATCATGTACTGATCACGTGACTGATCATGCACTGATCACGTGGCTATCATGCTCTGCTCACGAAGCTGATCATGCAACGATCACGTAGCAACCATGTACTGGTCACGTGACTGATCATGCACTGATCACGCGGCTGATCACACATGTATCACGTGACTGATCATGCACTGATCACGTAGCTCTCATGCACTGATCACGTGACTGTCATGCACTGATCACGTGGATATCATGCACTGATCACGTGGCTGATCACACACGTATCACATGACTGATCATGCACTGATCACGTGGCTATCATGCACTGATCACGTGGCTATCATGCACTGATCACGTGGCTGATCATGCAATGATCACGTAGCTACCATGTACTGGTCACGTGACTGATCATGCACTGATCACGTAATTGATCATGCACTGATCACGTGGCTGATCATGCACTGATCACGTGGCTGATCATACACTGATCACATAACTGATCATGCACTGATCACGTGGCTATCATGCACTGATCACGTGGCTGATCATGCACTGATCACGTGGCTGATCACACACTGTCACGTGACTATCATGCACTGATCACGTGGCACTCATGCACTGATCACGTGGCTGATCATGCACTGATCACGTGACTCATGCACTGATCACGTGGCTATCATGCACTGATCACGTGGCTGTCATGCACTGATCACGTAGCTATCATGCACTGGTCACGTGACTGATCATGCACTGATCACGTGGCTGATCATGCACTGTTCACGTGACTGATCATGCACTGATCACGTGACTGATCATGCACTGATCACGTGGCTATCATGCACTGCTCACGTGGCTGATCATGCAACGATCACGTAGCTACCATGTACTGGTCACGTGACTGATCATGCACTGATCACGTGACTGATCATGCACTGATCACGTGGCTGATCATGCACTGATCACGTGGCTGATCACACTGATCACGTGACTGATCATGCACTGATCACGTGGCTATCATGCACTGATCACGTGGCTGTCATGCACTGATCACGTGGATGATCATGCACTGATCTTGTGACAGATCATGCACTGATCACGTGGCTGATCATGCACTGATACCGTGACTGAGCATGGACTGATCACATGACTATCATGTAGTGATCACGTGACTTAATGGCGCTGATCATGTGACTGATCATGCGCTGATCATGTTTGCTATCATACACTGATCATGTGCCTCTGGATGCAATAAACAAAGAGCTGAGTAGGCACGAATCAAACAGTCAGCAGGCAATAATCATGGAACTCAGGTGTGAGGAATCATGCTGCTCAGCTGGCAATAATCAAGCAGCTGAGCAGGCAGGAATTACGCAGCACAGCTGGCAATTGTCAAGCAGATGACAGGCAGGAATCGTGCAGCTCAGCTGGCAATTGTCAAGCAGATGAGCAGACAGTAATCACGCAGCTCAGCAGGCCCAGATCACGTGACTGAGCATGCACTGTTCACGTGGCTGATCATACACTGATCACGTGATGATCATGCACTGATCACTTGGATATCATGCACTGATCACGTGGCTGATCATACACTGTTCACGTGTCTGACCATGCACTGATCACGTGGCTGATCATACACTGCTCACGTAACTGATCATGCACTGATCACGTGGCTATCATGCACTGATCACGTGGCTGAACATGCACTGTTCACGTGGCTGATCACACACCTGTCACGTGACATATCATGCACTGATCACGTGGCACTCATGCACTGATCACGTGGCTGATCATACTCTGCTCACGTAACTCATGCACACATCACGTGGCTATCATGCACTGCTCACGTGGCTCGTCATGGAATGATCACGTAGCAACCATATACTGGTCACGTGACTGATCATGCAAAGATCACGTAAATGATCATGCACTGTTCACGTGACTGATCATGTACTGATCACGTGACTGATCATGCACTGATCACGTGGCTATCATGCTCTGCTCACGTGGCTGATCATGCAACGATCACGTAGCAACCATGTACTGGTCACGTGACTGATCATGCACTGATCACGTAATTGATCATGCACTGATCACGTGGCTGATCACACATGATCACGTGACTGATCATGCACTGATCACGTGGCTATCATGCACTGATCACGTGGCTGTCATGCACTGATCACGTGGATATCATGCACTGATCACGTGGCTGATCACACACGTATCACATGACTGATCATGCACTGATCACGTGGCTATCATGCACTGATCACGTGGCTATCATGCACTGATCACGTGGCTGATCATGCAATGATCACGTAGCTACCATGTACTGGTCACGTGACTGATCATGCACTGATCACGTAATTGATCATGCACTGATCACGTGGCTGATCATGCACTGATCACGTGGCTGATCATACACTGATCACGTGACTGATCATGCACTGATCACGTGACTGATCATGCACTGATCACGTGGCTATCATGCACTGATCACTTGGCTGATCATGCACTGATCACGTGGCTGATCATGCACTGATCACGTGGCTGATCATGCACTGATCACGTGACTGATCATGCACTGATCACGTGACTGATCATGCACTGATCACGTGGCTATCATGCACTGATCACGTGGCTGATCATGCACTGATCACGTGGCTGATCACACACTGTCACGTGACATATCATGCACTGATCACGTGGCACTCATGCACTGATCACGTGGCTGATCATACACTGCTCACGTAACTCATGCACACATCACGTGGCTATCATGCACTGCTCACGTGGCTCGTCATGGAATGATCACGTAGCAACCATATACTGGTCACGTGACTGATCATGCACTGATCACGTAAATGATCATGCACTGTTCACGTGACTGATCATGCACTGATCACGTGACTGATCATGCACTGATCACGTGGCTATCATGCACTGCTCACGTGGCTGATCATGCAACGATCACGTAGCAACCATGTACTGGTCACGTGACTGATCATGCACTGATCACGTAATTGATCATGCACTGATCACGTGGCTCATCATGCACTGATCACGTGGCTGATCACACATGTATCACGTGACTGATCATGCACTGATCACGTGGCTCTCATGCACTGATCACGTGGCTGTCATGCACTGATCACGTGGATATCATGCACTGATCACGTGGCTGATCACACACGATCACATGACTGATCATGCACTGATCACGTCACTATCATGCACTGATCACATGGCTATCATGCACTGATCACGTGGCTATCATGCACTGATCACGTGGCTGATCATGCAATGATCACGTAGCTACCATGTACTGGTCACGTGACTGATCATGCACTGATCACGTAATTGATCATGCACTGATCATGTGGCTGATCATGCACTGATCACGTGGCTGATCATACACTGATCACATAACTGATCATGCACTGATCACGTGACTGATCATGCACTGATCACGTGGCTATCATGCACTGATCACTTGGCTGACATACACTGATCACGTGCCTGGTCATGCACTGATCACGTGGCTGATCATGCACTGATCACGTGACTGATCATGCACTGATCACGTGTCTGATCATGCACTGATCACGTGGCTATCATGCACTGCTCACGTGGCTGATCATGCCATGATCACGCAGCTACCATGTACTGGTCACATGACTGATCATGCACTGATCACGTGACTGATCATGCAGTGATCACGTGGCTATCATGAACTACTCACGTGGCTGATCATGCAATGATCATGTAGCTACCATGTACAGGTCACGTGAATGATCATACACCCATCAGGTGACTGATCATGCACTGATCACGTGGCTATCATGCACTGATCACGAGACTGATCATGCACTGTTCACGTCTATATCATGCACTGATCACATGACTGCCCATGCACTGATCACGTGGATGATCATACACTAATCTTGTGACAGATCATGCACTGATCACGTGGCTGATCATGCACTGATACCGTGACTGAGCATGGACTGATCACATGACTATCATGTAGTGATCACGTGACTTAATGGCGCTGATCATGTGACTGATCATGCGCTGATCATGTTTGCTATCATACACTGATCATGTGCCTCTGGAGGCAATAAACAAAGAGCTGAGTAGGCACGAATCAAACAGTCAGCAGGCAATAATCATGGAACTCAGGTGTGAGGAATCATGCTGCTCAGCTGGCAATAATCAAGCAGCTGAGCAGGCAGGAATTACGCAGCACAGCTGGCAATTGTCAAGCAGATGACAGGCAGGAATCGTGCAGCTCAGCTGGCAATTGTCAAGCAGATGAGCAGACAGTAATCACGCAGCTCAGCAGGCCCAGATCACGTGACTGAGCATGCACTGTTCACGTGGCTGATCATACACTGATCACGTGATGATCATGCACTGATCACTTGGATATCATGCACTGATCACGTGGCTGATCATACACTGTTCACGTGTCTGACCATGCACTGATCACGTGGCTGATCATACACTGCTCACGTAACTGATCATGCACTGATCACGTGGCTATCATGCACTGATCACGTGGCTGAACATGCACTGTTCACGTGGCTGATCACACACCTGTCACGTGACATATCATGCACTGATCACGTGGCACTCATGCACTGATCACGTGGCTGATCATACTCTGCTCACGTAACTCATGCACACATCACGTGGCTATCATGCACTGCTCACGTGGCTCGTCATGGAATGATCACGTAGCAACCATATACTGGTCACGTGACTGATCATGCAAAGATCACGTAAATGATCATGCACTGTTCACGTGACTGATCATGTACTGATCACGTGACTGATCATGCACTGATCACGTGGCTATCATGCTCTGCTCACGTGGCTGATCATGCAACGATCACGTAGCAACCATGTACTGGTCACGTGACTGATCATGCACTGATCACGTAATTGATCCTGCACTGATCACGTGGCTCATCATGCACTGATCACGTGGCTGATCACACATGTATCACGTGACTGATCATGCACTGATCACGTGGCTCTCATGCACTGATCACGTGGCTGTCATGCACTGATCACGTGGATATCATGCACTGATCACGTGGCTGATCACACACGTATCACATGACTGATCATGCACTGATCACGTGGCTATCATGCACTGATCACGTGGCTATCATGCACTGATCACGTGGCTGATCAGGCAATGATCACGTAGCTACCATGTACTGGTCACGTGACTGATCATGCACTGATCACGTAATTGATCATGCACTGATCACGTGGCTGATCATGCACTGATCACGTGGCTGATCATGCACTGATCACGTGGCTATCATGCACTGATCACGTGGCTGATCATACACTGATCACGTGCCTGATCATGCACTGATCACGTGGCTGATCATGCACTGATCACGTGACTGATCATGCACTGATCACGTGTCTGATCATGCACTGATCACGTGGCTATCATGCACTGCTCACGTGGCTGATCATGCCATGATCACGCAGCTACCATGTACTGGTCACATGACTGATCATGCACTGATCACGTGACTGATCATGCAGTGATCACGTGGCTATCATGCACTACTCACGTGGCTGATCATGCAATGATCATGTAGCTACCATGTACAGGTCACGTGAATGATCATACACCCATCAGGTGACTGATCATGCACTGATCACGTGGCTATCATGCACTGATCACGAGACTGATCATGCACTGTTCACGTCTATATCATGCACTGATCACATGACTGCCCATGCACTGATCACGTGGATGATCATACACTAATCTTGTGACAGATCATGCACTGATCACGTGGCTGATCATGCACTGATACCGTGACTGAGCATGGACTGATCACATGACTATCATGTAGTGATCACGTGACTTAATGGCGCTGATCATGTGACTGATCATGCGCTGATCATGTTTGCTATCATACACTGATCATGTGCCTCTGGAGGCAATAAACAAAGAGCTGAGTAGGCACGAATCAAACAGTCAGCAGGCAATAATCATGGAACTCAGGTGTGAGGAATCATGCTGCTCAGCTGGCAATAATCAAGCAGCTGAGCAGGCAGGAATTACGCAGCACAGCTGGCAATTGTCAAGCAGATGAGCAGACAGTAATCACGCAGCTCAGCAGGCCCAGATCACGTGACTGAGCATGCACTGTTCACGTGGCTGATCATACACTGATCACGTGATGATCATGCACTGATCACTTGGATATCATGCACTGATCACGTGGCTGATCATACACTGTTCACGTGTCTGACCATGCACTGATCACGTGGCTGATCATACACTGCTCACGTAACTGATCATGCACTGATCACGTGGCTATCATGCACTGATCACGTGGCTGAACATGCACTGTTCACGTGGCTGATCACACACCTGTCACGTGACATATCATGCACTGATCACGTGGCACTCATGCACTGATCACGTGGCTGATCATACTCTGCTCACGTAACTCATGCACACATCACGTGGCTATCATGCACTGCTCACGTGGCTCGTCATGGAATGATCACGTAGCAACCATATACTGGTCACGTGACTGATCATGCAAAGATCACGTAAATGATCATGCACTGTTCACGTGACTGATCATGTACTGATCACGTGACTGATCATGCACTGATCACGTGGCTATCATGCTCTGCTCACGTGGCTGATCATGCAACGATCACGTAGCAACCATGTACTGGTCACGTGACTGATCATGCACTGATCACGTAATTGATCCTGCACTGATCACGTGGCTGATCACACATGATCACGTGACTGATCATGCACTGATCACGTGGCTATCATGCACTGATCACGTGGCTGTCATGCACTGATCACGTGGATATCATGCACTGATCACGTGGCTGATCACACACGATCACATGACTGATCATGCACTGATCACGTGGCTATCATGCACTGATCACGTGGCTATCATGCACTGATCACGTGGCTGATCATGCAATGATCACGTAGCTACCATGTACTGGTCACGTGACTGATCATGCACTGATCACGTAATTGATCATGCACTGATCACGTGGCTGATCATGCACTGATCACGTGGCTGATCATACACTGATCACGTGACTGATCATGCACTGATCACGTGACTGATCATGCACTGATCACGTGGCTATCATGCACTGATCACTTGGCTGATCATGCACTGATCACGTGGCTGATCATGCACTGATCACGTGGCTGATCATGCACTGATCACGTGACTGATCATGCACTGATCACGTGACTGATCATGCACTGATCACGTGGCTATCATGCACTGATCACGTGGCTGATCATGCACTGATCACGTGGCTGATCACACACTGTCACGTGACATATCATGCACTGATCACGTGGCATCATGCACTGATCACGTGGCTGATCATACACTGCTCACGTAACTCATGCACACATCACGTGGCTATCATGCACTGCTCACGTGGCTCGTCATGGAATGATCACGTAGCAACCATATACTGGTCACGTGACTGATCATGCACTGATCACGTAAATGATCATGCACTGTTCACGTGACTGATCATGCACTGATCACGTGACTGATCATGCACTGATCACGTGGCTATCATGCACTGATCACGTGGCTGATCATGCACTGATCACGTAGCAACCATGTACTGGTCACGTGACTGATCATGCACTGATCACGTAATTGATCATGCACTGATCACGTGGCTGATCATGCACTGATCACGTGGCTGATCACACATGTATCACGTGACTGATCATGCACTGATCACGTGGCTCTCATGCACTGATCACGTGGCTGTCATGCACTGATCACGTGGATATCATGCACTGATCACGTGGCTGATCACACACGATCACATGACTGATCATGCACTGATCACGTGGCTATCATGCACTGATCACGTGGCTATCATGCACTGATCACGTGGCTATCATGCACTGATCACGTGGCTGATCATGCACTGATCACGTAGCTATCATGTACTGGTCACGTGACTGATCATGCACTGATCACGTAATTGATCATGCACTGATCATGTGGCTGATCATGCACTGATCACGTGGCTGATCATACACTGATCACGTAACTGATCATGCACTGATCACGTGACTGATCATGCACTGATCACGTGGCTATCATGCACTGATCACGTGGCTGACATACACTGATCACGTGCCTGATCATGCACTGATCACGTGGCTGATCATGCACTGATCACGTGACTGATCATGCACTGATCACGTGTCTGATCATGCACTGATCACGTGGCTATCATGCACTGCTCACGTGGCTGATCATGCCATGATCACGCAGCTACCATGTACTGGTCACATGACTGATCATGCACTGATCACGTGACTGATCATGCAGTGATCACGTGGCTATCATGAACTACTCACGTGGCTGATCATGCAATGATCATGTAGCTACCATGTACAGGTCACGTGAATGATCATACACCCATCAGGTGACTGATCATGCACTGATCACGTGGCTATCATGCACTGATCACGAGACTGATCATGCACTGATCACGTCTATATCATGCACTGATCACATGACTGCCCATGCACTGATCACGTGGATGATCATACACTAATCTTGTGACAGATCATGCACTGATCACGTGGCTGATCATGCACTGATACCGTGACTGAGCATGGACTGATCACATGACTATCATGTAGTGATCACGTGACTTAATGGCGCTGATCATGTGACTGATCATGCGCTGATCATGTTTGCTATCATACACTGATCATGTGCCTCTGGAGGCAATAAACAAAGAGCTGAGTAGGCACGAATCAAACAGTCAGCAGGCAATAATCATGGAACTCAGTGTGAGGAATCATGCTGCTCAGCTGGCAATAATCAAGCAGCTGAGCAGGCAGGAATTACGCAGCACAGCTGGCAATTGTCAAGCAGATGACAGGCAGGAATCGTGCAGCTCAGCTGGCAATTGTCAAGCAGATGAGCAGACAGTAATCACGCAGCTCAGCAGGCCCAGATCACGTGACTGAGCATGCACTGTTCACGTGGCTGATCATACACTGATCACGTGATGATCATGCACTGATCACTTGGATATCATGCACTGATCACGTGGCTGATCATACACTGTTCACGTGTCTGACCATGCACTGATCACGTGGCTGATCATACACTGCTCACGTAACTGATCATGCACTGATCACGTGGCTATCATGCACTGATCACGTGGCTGAACATGCACTGTTCACGTGGCTGATCACACACCTGTCACGTGACATATCATGCACTGATCACGTGGCACTCATGCACTGATCACGTGGCTGATCATACTCTGCTCACGTAACTCATGCACACATCACGTGGCTATCATGCACTGCTCACGTGGCTCGTCATGGAATGATCACGTAGCAACCATATACTGGTAACGTGACTGATCATGCAAAGATCACGTAAATGATCATGCACTGTTCACGTGACTGATCATGTACTGATCACGTGACTGATCATGCACTGACCACGTGGCTATCATGCTCTGCTCACGTGGCTGATCATGCAACGATCACGTAGCAACCATGTACTGGTCACGTGACTGATCATGCACTGATCACGTAATTGATCCTGCACTGATCACGTGGCTCATCATGCACTGATCACGTGGCTGATCACACATGTATCACGTGACTGATCATGCACTGATCACGTGGCTCTCATGCACTGATCACGTGGCTGTCATGCACTGATCACGTGGATATCATGCACTGATCATGTGGCTGATCACACACGTATCACATGACTGATCATGCACTGATCACGTGGCTATCATGCACTGATCACGTGGCTATCATGCACTGATCACGTGGCTGATCAGGCAATGATCACGTAGCTACCATGTACTGGTCACGTGACTGATCATGCACTGATCACGTAATTGATCATGCACTGATCACGTGGCTGATCATGCACTGATCACGTGGCTGATCATGCACTGATCACGTGGCTATCATGCACTGATCACGTGGCTGACATACACTGATCACGTGCCTGATCATGCACTGATCACGTGGCTGATCATGCACTGATCACGTGACTGATCATGCACTGATCTCGTGTCTGATCATGCACTGATCACGTGGCTATCATGCACTGCTCACGTGGCTGATCATGCCATGATCACGCAGCTACCATGTACTGGTCACATGACTGATCATGCACTGATCACGTGACTGATCATGCAGTGATCACGTGGCTATCATGAACTACTCACGTGGCTGATCATGCAATGATCATGTAGCTACCATGTACAGGTCACGTGAATGATCATACACCCATCAGGTGACTGATCATGCACTGATCACGTGGCTATCATGCACTGATCACGAGACTGATCATGCACTGTTCACGTCTATATCATGCACTGATCACATGACTGCCCGTGCACTGATCACGTGGATGATCATACACTAATCTTGTGACAGATCATGCACTGATCACGTGGCTGATCATGCACTGATACCGTGACTGAGCATGGACTGATCACATGACTATCATGTAGTGATCACGTGACTTAATGGCGCTGATCATGTGACTGATCATGCGCTGATCATGTTTGCTATCATACACTGATCATGTGCCTCTGGAGGCAATAAACAAAGAGCTGAGTAGGCACGAATCAAACAGTCAGCAGGCAATAATCATGGAACTCAGGTGTGAGGAATCATGCTGCTCAGCTGGCAATAATCAAGCAGCTGAGCAGGCAGGAATTACGCAGCACAGCTGGCAATTGTCAAGCAGATGAGCAGACAGTAATCACGCAGCTCAGCAGGCCCAGATCACGTGACTGAGCATGCACTGTTCACGTGGCTGATCATACACTGATCACGTGATGATCATGCACTGATCACTTGGATATCATGCACTGATCACGTGGCTGATCATACACTGTTCACGTGTCTGACCATGCACTGATCACGTGGCTGATCATACACTGCTCACGTAACTGATCATGCACTGATCACGTGGCTATCATGCACTGATCACGTGGCTGAACATGCACTGTTCACGTGGCTGATCACACACCTGTCACGTGACATATCATGCACTGATCACGTGGCACTCATGCACTGATCACGTGGCTGATCATACTCTGCTCACGTAACTCATGCACACATCACGTGGCTATCATGCACTGCTCACGTGGCTCGTCATGGAATGATCACGTAGCAACCATATACTGGTAACGTGACTGATCATGCAAAGATCACGTAAATGATCATGCACTGTTCACGTGACTGATCATGTACTGATCACGTGACTGATCATGCACTGATCACGTGGCTATCATGCTCTGCTCACGTGGCTGATCATGCAACGATCACGTAGCAACCATGTACTGGTCACGTGACTGATCATGCACTGATCACGTAATTGATCCTGCACTGATCACGTGGCTCATCATGCACTGATCACGTGGCTGATCACACATGTATCACGTGACTGATCATGCACTGATCACGTGGCTCTCATGCACTGATCACGTGGCTGTCATGCACTGATCACGTGGATATCATGCACTGATCACGTGGCTGATCACACACGTATCACATGACTGATCATGCACTGATCACGTGGCTATCATGCACTGATCACGTGGCTATCATGCACTGATCACGTGGCTGATCAGGCAATGATCACGTAGCTACCATGTACTGGTCACGTGACTGATCATGCACTGATCACGTAATTGATCATGCACTGATCATGTGGCTGATCATGCACTGATCACGTGGCTGATCATACACTGATCACATAACTGATCATGCACTGATCACGTGACTGATCATGCACTGATCACGTGGCTATCATGCACTGATCACTTGGCTGACATACACTGATCACGTGCCTGATCATGCACTGATCACGTGGCTGATCATGCACTGATCACGTGACTGATCATGCACTGATCACGTGGCTATCATGCACTGCTCACGTGGCTGATCATGCCATGATCACGCAGCTACCATGTACTGGTCACATGACTGATCATGCACTGATCACGTGACTGATCATGCAGTGATCACGTGGCTATCATGAACTACTCACGTGGCTGATCATGCAATGATCATGTAGCTACCATGTACAGGTCACGTGAATGATCATACACCCATCAGGTGACTGATCATGCACTGATCACGTGGCTATCATGCACTGATCACGAGACTGATCATGCACTGATCACGTCTATATCATGCACTGATCACATGACTGCCCATGCACTGATCACGTGGATGATCATACACTAATCTTGTGACAGATCATGCACTGATCACGTGGCTGATCATGCACTGATACCGTGACTGAGCATGGACTGATCACATGACTATCATGTAGTGATCACGTGACTTAATGGCGCTGATCATGTGACTGATCATGCGCTGATCATGTTTGCTATCATACACTGATCATGTGCCTCTGGAGGCAATAAACAAAGAGCTGAGTAGGCACGAATCAAACAGTCAGCAGGCAATAATCATGGAACTCAGGTGTGAGGAATCATGCTGCTCAGCTGGCAATAATCAAGCAGCTGAGCAGGCAGGAATTACGCAGCACAGCTGGCAATTGTCAAGCAGATGACAGGCAGGAATCGTGCAGCTCAGCTGGCAATTGTCAAGCAGATGAGCAGACAGTAATCACGCAGCTCAGCAGGCCCAGATCACGTGACTGAGCATGCACTGTTCACGTGGCTGATCATACACTGATCACGTGATGATCATGCACTGATCACTTGGATATCATGCACTGATCACGTGGCTGATCATACACTGTTCACGTGTCTGACCATGCACTGATCACGTGGCTGATCATACACTGCTCACGTAACTGATCATGCACTGATCACGTGGCTATCATGCACTGATCACGTGGCTGAACATGCACTGTTCACGTGGCTGATCACACACCTGTCACGTGACATATCATGCACTGATCACGTGGCACTCATGCACTGATCACGTGGCTGATCATACTCTGCTCACGTAACTCATGCACACATCACGTGGCTATCATGCACTGCTCACGTGGCTCGTCATGGAATGATCACGTAGCAACCATATACTGGTCACGTGACTGATCATGCAAAGATCACGTAAATGATCATGCACTGTTCACGTGACTGATCATGTACTGATCACGTGACTGATCATGCACTGATCACGTGGCTATCATGCTCTGCTCACGTGGCTGATCATGCAACGATCACGTAGCAACCATGTACTGGTCACGTGACTGATCATGCACTGATCACGTAATTGATCCTGCACTGATCACGTGGCTCATCATGCACTGATCACGTGGCTGATCACACATGTATCACGTGACTGATCATGCACTGATCACGTGGCTCTCATGCACTGATCACGTGGCTGTCATGCACTGATCACGTGGATATCATGCACTGATCACGTGGCTGATCACACACGTATCACATGACTGATCATGCACTGATCACGTGGCTATCATGCACTGATCACGTGGCTGATCATGCAATGATCACGTAGCTACCATGTACTGGTCACGTGACTGATCATGCACTGATCACGTAATTGATCATGCACTGATCACGTGGCTGATCATGCACTGATCACGTGGCTGATCATGCACTGATCACGTAACTGATCATGCACTGATCACGTGACTGATCATGCACTGATCACGTGGCTATCATGCACTGATCACGTGGCTGATCATGCACTGATCACGTGCCTGATCATGCACTGATCACGTGGCTGATCATGCACTGATCACGTGACTGATCATGCACTGATCACGTGTCTGATCATGCACTGATCACGTGACTGATCATGCACTGATCACGTGGCTGATCATGCACTGATCACGTGGCTGATCATGCACTGATCACGTGACTGATCATGCACTGATCACGTGGCTGATCATGCACTGATCACGTGACTGATCATGCACTGATCACGTGGCTGATCATGCACTGATCACGTAACTGATCATGCACTGATCACGTGGCTATCATGCACTGATCACGTGGCTGATCATGCACTGATCACGTGGCTGATCACACACTGTCACGTGACATATCATGCACTGATCACGTGGCACTCATGCACTGATCACGTGGCTGATCATACACTGCTCACGTAACTCATGCACACATCACGTGGCTATCATGCACTGCTCACGTGGCTCGTCATGGAATGATCACGTAGCAACCATATACTGGTCACGTGACTGATCATGCAAAGATCACGTAAATGATCATGCACTGTTCACGTGACTGATCATGCACTGATCACGTGACTGATCATGCACTGATCACGTGGCTATCATGCACTGCTCACGTGGCTGATCATGCAACGATCACGTAGCAACCATGTACTGGTCACGTGACTGATCATGCACTGATCACGTAATTGATCATGCACTGATCACGTGGCTGATCATGCACTGATCACGTGGCTGATCACACATGTATCACGTGACTGATCATGCACTGATCACGTGGCTATCATGCACTGATCACGTGGCTGTCATGCACTGATCACGTGGATATCATGCACTGATCACGTGGCTGATCACACACGATCACATGACTGATCATGCACTGATCACGTGGCTATCATGCACTGATCACGTGGCTATCATGCACTGATCACGTGGCTATCATGCACTGATCACGTGGCTGATCATGCAATGATCACGTAGCTACCATGTACTGGTCACGTGACTGATCATGCACTGATCACGTAATTGATCATGCACTGATCACGTGGCTGATCATGCACTGATCACGTGGCTGATCATGCACTGATCACATGACTGATCATGCACTGATCACGTGACTGATCATGCACTGATCACGTGGCTATCATGCACTGATCACTTGGCTGACATACACTGATCACGTGCCTGGTCATGCACTGATCACGTGGCTGATCATGCACTGATCACGTGACTGATCATGCACTGATCTCGTGTCTGATCATGCACTGATCACGTGGCTATCATGCACTGCTCACGTGGCTGATCATGCCATGATCACGCAGCTACCATGTACTGGTCACATGACTGATCATGCACTGATCACGTGACTGATCATGCAGTGATCACGTGGCTATCATGAACTACTCACGTGGCTGATCATGCAATGATCATGTAGCTACCATGTACAGGTCACGTGAATGATCATACACCCATCAGGTGACTGATCATGCACTGATCACGTGGCTATCATGCACTGATCACGAGACTGATCATGCACTGTTCACGTCTATATCATGCACTGATCACATGACTGCCCATGCACTGATCACGTGGATGATCATACACTAATCTTGTGACAGATCATGCACTGATCACGTGGCTGATCATGCACTGATACCGTGACTGAGCATGGACTGATCACATGACTATCATGTAGTGATCACGTGACTTAATGGCGCTGATCATGTGACTGATCATGCGCTGATCATGTTTGCTATCATACACTGATCATGTGCCTCTGGAGGCAATAAACAAAGAGCTGAGTAGGCACGAATCAAACAGTCAGCAGGCAATAATCATGGAACTCAGGTGTGAGGAATCATGCTGCTCAGCTGGCAATAATCAAGCAGCTGAGCAGGCAGGAATTACGCAGCACAGCTGGCAATTGTCAAGCAGATGACAGGCAGGAATCGTGCAGCTCAGCTGGCAATTGTCAAGCAGATGAGCAGACAGTAATCACGCAGCTCAGCAGGCCCAGATCACGTGACTGAGCATGCACTGTTCACGTGGCTGATCATACACTGATCACGTGATGATCATGCACTGATCACTTGGATATCATGCACTGATCACGTGGCTGATCATACACTGTTCACGTGTCTGACCATGCACTGATCACGTGGCTGATCATACACTGCTCACGTAACTGATCATGCACTGATCACGTGGCTATCATGCACTGATCACGTGGCTGAACATGCACTGTTCACGTGGCTGATCACACACCTGTCACGTGACATATCATGCACTGATCACGTGGCACTCATGCACTGATCACGTGGCTGATCATACTCTGCTCACGTAACTCATGCACACATCACGTGGCTATCATGCACTGCTCACGTGGCTCGTCATGGAATGATCACGTAGCAACCATATACTGGTCACGTGACTGATCATGCAAAGATCACGTAAATGATCATGCACTGTTCACGTGACTGATCATGTACTGATCACGTGACTGATCATGCACTGATCACGTGGCTATCATGCTCTGCTCACGTGGCTGATCATGCAACGATCACGTAGCAACCATGTACTGGTCACGTGACTGATCATGCACTGATCACGTAATTGATCCTGCACTGATCACGTGGCTCATCATGCACTGATCACGTGGCTGATCACACATGTATCACGTGACTGATCATGCACTGATCCCGTGGCTATCATGCACTGATCACGTGGCTGTCATGCACTGATCACGTGGATATCATGCACTGATCACGTGGCTGATCACACACGTATCACATGACTGATCATGCACTGATCACGTGGCTATCATGCACTGATCACGTGGCTATCATGCACTGATCACGTGGCTGATCATGCAATGATCACGTAGCTACCATGTACTGGTCACGTGACTGATCATGCACTGATCACGTAATTGATCATGCACTGATCATGTGGCTGATCATGCACTGATCACGTGGCTGATCATGCACTGATCACGTGGCTATCATGCACTGATCACGTGGCTGACATACACTGATCACGTGCCTGATCATGCACTGATCACGTGGCTGATCATGCACTGATCACGTGACTGATCATGCACTGATCTCGTGTCTGATCATGCACTGATCACGTGGCTATCATGCACTGCTCACGTGGCTGATCATGCCATGATCACGCAGCTACCATGTACTGGTCACATGACTGATCATGCACTGATCACGTGACTGATCATGCAGTGATCACGTGGCTATCATGAACTACTCACGTGGCTGATCATGCAATGATCATGTAGCTACCATGTACAGGTCACGTGAATGATCATACACCCATCAGGTGACTGATCATGCACTGATCACGTGGCTATCATGCACTGATCACGAGACTGATCATGCACTGTTCACGTCTATATCATGCACTGATCACATGACTGCCCATGCACTGATCACGTGGATGATCATACACTAATCTTGTGACAGATCATGCACTGATCACGTGGCTGATCATGCACTGATACCGTGACTGAGCATGGACTGATCACATGACTATCATGTAGTGATCACGTGACTTAATGGCGCTGATCATGTGACTGATCATGCGCTGATCATGTTTGCTATCATACACTGATCATGTGCCTCTGGAGGCAATAAACAAAGAGCTGAGTAGGCACGAATCAAACAGTCAGCAGGCAATAATCATGGAACTCAGGTGTGAGGAATCATGCTGCTCAGCTGGCAATAATCAAGCAGCTGAGCAGGCAGGAATTACGCAGCACAGCTGGCAATTGTCAAGCAGATGAGCAGACAGTAATCACGCAGCTCAGCAGGCCCAGATCACGTGACTGAGCATGCACTGTTCACGTGGCTGATCATACACTGATCACGTGATGATCATGCACTGATCACTTGGATATCATGCACTGATCACGTGGCTGATCATACACTGTTCACGTGTCTGACCATGCACTGATCACGTGGCTGATCATACACTGCTCACGTAACTGATCATGCACTGATCACGTGGCTATCATGCACTGATCACGTGGCTGAACATGCACTGTTCACGTGGCTGATCACACACCTGTCACGTGACATATCATGCACTGATCACGTGGCACTCATGCACTGATCACGTGGCTGATCATACTCTGCTCACGTAACTCATGCACACATCACGTGGCTATCATGCACTGCTCACGTGGCTCGTCATGGAATGATCACGTAGCAACCATATACTGGTCACGTGACTGATCATGCAAAGATCACGTAAATGATCATGCACTGTTCACGTGACTGATCATGTACTGATCACGTGACTGATCATGCACTGATCACGTGGCTATCATGCTCTGCTCACGTGGCTGATCATGCAACGATCACGTAGCAACCATGTACTGGTCACGTGACTGATCATGCACTGATCACGTAATTGATCCTGCACTGATCACGTGGCTCATCATGCACTGATCACGTGGCTGATCACACATGTATCACGTGACTGATCATGCACTGATCACGTGGCTCTCATGCACTGATCACGTGGCTGTCATGCACTGATCACGTGGATATCATGCACTGATCACGTGGCTGATCACACACGTATCACATGACTGATCATGCACTGATCACGTGGCTATCATGCACTGATCACGTGGCTATCATGCACTGATCACGTGGCTGATCATGCAATGATCACGTAGCTACCATGTACTGGTCACGTGACTGATCATGCACTGATCACGTAATTGATCATGCACTGATCACGTGGCTGATCATGCACTGATCACGTGGCTGATCATACACTGATCACATAACTGATCATGCACTGATCACGTGACTGATCATGCACTGATCACGTGGCTATCATGCACTGATCACTTGGCTGACATACACTGATCACGTGCCTGATCATGCACTGATCACGTGGCTGATCATGCACTGATCACGTGACTGATCATGCACTGATCACGTGACTGATCATGCACTGATCACGTGGCTATCATGCACTGATCACGTGGCTGATCATGCATGATCACGCAGCTACCATGTACTGATCACGTGACTGATCATGCACTGATCACGTGACTGATCATGCACTGATCACGTGGCTATCATGCACTGATCACGTGGCTGATCATGCACTGATCACGTAGCTATCATGCACTGATCACGTGACTGATCATGCACTGATCACGTGACTGATCATGCACTGATCACGTGGCTATCATGCACTGCTCACGTGGCTGATCATGCCATGATCACGCAGCTACCATGTACTGGTCACATGACTGATCATGCACTGATCACGTGACTGATCATGCAGTGATCACGTGGCTATCATGCACTACTCACGTGGCTGATCATGCAATGATCATGTAGCTACCATGTACAGGTCACGTGAATGATCATACACCCATCAGGTGACTGATCATGCACTGATCACGTGGCTATCATGCACTGATCACGAGACTGATCATGCACTGATCACGTCTATATCATGCACTGATCACATGACTGCCCATGCACTGATCACGTGGATGATCATACACTAATCTTGTGACAGATCATGCACTGATCACGTGGCTGATCATGCACTGATACCGTGACTGAGCATGGACTGATCACATGACTATCATGTAGTGATCACGTGACTTAATGGCGCTGATCATGTGACTGATCATGCGCTGATCATGTTTGCTATCATACACTGATCATGTGCCTCTGGAGGCAATAAACAAAGAGCTGAGTAGGCACGAATCAAACAGTCAGCAGGCAATAATCATGGAACTCAGGTGTGAGGAATCATGCTGCTCAGCTGGCAATAATCAAGCAGCTGAGCAGGCAGGAATTACGCAGCACAGCTGGCAATTGTCAAGCAGATGACAGGCAGGAATCGTGCAGCTCAGCTGGCAATTGTCAAGCAGATGAGCAGACAGTAATCACGCAGCTCAGCAGGCCCAGATCACGTGACTGAGCATGCACTGTTCACGTGGCTGATCATACACTGATCACGTGATGATCATGCACTGATCACTTGGATATCATGCACTGATCACGTGGCTGATCATACACTGTTCACGTGTCTGACCATGCACTGATCACGTGGCTGATCATACACTGCTCACGTAACTGATCATGCACTGATCACGTGGCTATCATGCACTGATCACGTGGCTGAACATGCACTGTTCACGTGGCTGATCACACACCTGTCACGTGACATATCATGCACTGATCACGTGGCACTCATGCACTGATCACGTGGCTGATCATACTCTGCTCACGTAACTCATGCACACATCACGTGGCTATCATGCACTGCTCACGTGGCTCATCATGGAATGATCACGTAGCAACCATATACTGGTCACGTGACTGATCATGCAAAGATCACGTAAATGATCATGCACTGTTCACGTGACTGATCATGTACTGATCACGTGACTGATCATGCACTGATCACGTGGCTATCATGCTCTGCTCACGTGGCTGATCATGCAACGATCACGTAGCAACCATGTACTGGTCACGTGACTGATCATGCACTGATCACGTAATTGATCCTGCACTGATCACGTGGCTCATCATGCACTGATCACGTGGCTGATCACACATGTATCACGTGACTGATCATGCACTGATCACGTGGCTCTCATGCACTGATCACGTGGCTGTCATGCACTGATCACGTGGATATCATGCACTGATCACGTGGCTGATCACACACGTATCACATGACTGATCATGCACTGATCACGTGGCTATCATGCACTGATCACGTGGCTGATCATGCAATGATCACGTAGCTACCATGTACTGGTCACGTGACTGATCATGCACTGATCACGTAATTGATCATGCACTGATCACGTGGCTGATCATGCACTGATCACGTGGCTGATCATGCACTGATCACATAACTGATCATGCACTGATCACGTGACTGATCATGCACTGATCACGTGGCTATCATGCACTGATCACGTGGCTGATCATACACTGATCACGTGCCTGATCATGCACTGATCACGTGGCTGATCATGCACTGATCACGTGACTGATCATGCACTGATCACGTGGCTGATCATGCACTGATCACGTGACTGATCATGCACTGATCACGTGGCTGATCATGCACTGATCACGTGGCTGATCATGCACTGATCACGTGACTGATCATGCACTGATCACGTGCTGATCATGCACTGATCACGTGACTGATCATGCACTGATCACGTGGCTGATCATGCACTGATCACGTGACTGATCATGCACTGATCACGTGGCTATCATGCACTGATCACGTGGCTGATCATGCACTGATCACGTGGCTGATCACACACTGTCACGTGACTATCATGCACTGATCACGTGGCACTCATGCACTGATCACGTGGCTGATCATACACTGATCACGTAACTCATGCACTGATCACGTGGCTATCATGCACTGATCACGTGGCTGTCATGCACTGATCACGTAGCTACCATATACTGATCACGTGACTGATCATGCACTGATCACGTGGCTGATCATGCACTGATCACGTGACTGATCATGCACTGATCACGTGACTGATCATGCACTGATCACGTGGCTATCATGCACTGATCACGTGGCTGATCATGCACTGATCACGTAGCAATCATGTACTGTCACGTGACTGATCATGCACTGATCACGTAATTGATCATGCACTGATCACGTGGCTGATCATGCACTGATCACGTGGCTGATCACACATGATCACGTGACTGATCATGCACTGATCACGTGGCTGATCATGCACTGATCACGTGGCTGATCATGCACTGATCACGTGACTGATCATGCACTGATCACGTGGCTATCATGCACTGCTCACGTGGCTGATCATGCCATGATCACGCAGCTACCATGTACTGGTCACATGACTGATCATGCACTGATCACGTGACTGATCATGCAGTGATCACGTGGCTATCATGAACTACTCACGTGGCTGATCATGCAATGATCATGTAGCTACCATGTACAGGTCACGTGAATGATCATACACCCATCAGGTGACTGATCATGCACTGATCACGTGGCTATCATGCACTGATCACGAGACTGATCATGCACTGTTCACGTCTATATCATGCACTGATCACATGACTGCCCATGCACTGATCACGTGGATGATCATACACTAATCTTGTGACAGATCATGCACTGATCACGTGGCTGATCATGCACTGATACCGTGACTGAGCATGGACTGATCACATGACTATCATGTAGTGATCACGTGACTTAATGGCGCTGATCATGTGACTGATCATGCGCTGATCATGTTTGCTATCATACACTGATCATGTGCCTCTGGAGGCAATAAACAAAGAGCTGAGTAGGCACGAATCAAACAGTCAGCAGGCAATAATCATGGAACTCAGGTGTGAGGAATCATGCTGCTCAGCTGGCAATAATCAAGCAGCTGAGCAGGCAGGAATTACGCAGCACAGCTGGCAATTGTCAAGCAGATGACAGGCAGGAATCGTGCAGCTCAGCTGGCAATTGTCAAGCAGATGAGCAGACAGTAATCACGCAGCTCAGCAGGCCCAGATCACGTGACTGAGCATGCACTGTTCACGTGGCTGATCATACACTGATCACGTGATGATCATGCACTGATCACTTGGATATCATGCACTGATCACGTGGCTGATCATACACTGTTCACGTGTCTGACCATGCACTGATCACGTGGCTGATCATACACTGCTCACGTAACTGATCATGCACTGATCACGTGGCTATCATGCACTGATCACGTGGCTGAACATGCACTGTTCACGTGGCTGATCACACACCTGTCACGTGACATATCATGCACTGATCACGTGGCACTCATGCACTGATCACGTGGCTGATCATACTCTGCTCACGTAACTCATGCACACATCACGTGGCTATCATGCACTGCTCACGTGGCTCGTCATGGAATGATCACGTAGCAACCATATACTGGTCACGTGACTGATCATGCAACGATCACGTAAAATCATGCACTGATCACGTGACTGATCATGCACTGATCACGTGACTGATCATGCACTGATCACGTGGCTATCATGCACTGATCACGTGGCTGATCACACATGATCACGTGACTGATCATGCACTGATCACGTGGCTGATCATGCACTGATCACGTGGCTGATCATGCACTGATCACGTGGATATCATGCACTGATCACGTGGCTGATCACACACGATCACGTGACTGATCATGCACTGATCACGTGGCTATCATGCACTGATCACGTGGCTGATCATGCACTGATCACGTAGCTATCATGCACTGATCACGTGACTGATCATGCACTGATCACGTGACTGATCATGCACTGATCACGTGGCTGATCATGCACTGATCACGTGGCTGATCATGCACTGATCACGTAACTGATCATGCACTGATCACGTGACTGATCATGCACTGATCACGTGGCTATCATGCACTGATCACGTGGCTGATCATGCACTGATCACGTGACTGATCATGCACTGATCACGTGGCTGATCATGCACTGATCACGTGACTGATCATGCACTGATCACGTGGCTGATCATGCACTGATCACGTGACTGATCATGCACTGATCACGTGTCTGATCATGCACTGATCACGTGGCTATCATGCACTGCTCACGTGGCTGATCATGCCATGATCACGCAGCTACCATGTACTGGTCACATGACTGATCATGCACTGATCACGTGACTGATCATGCAGTGATCACGTGGCTATCATGAACTACTCACGTGGCTGATCATGCAATGATCATGTAGCTACCATGTACAGGTCACGTGAATGATCATACACCCATCAGGTGACTGATCATGCACTGATCACGTGGCTATCATGCACTGATCACGAGACTGATCATGCACTGTTCACGTCTATATCATGCACTGATCACATGACTGCCCATGCACTGATCACGTGGATGATCATACACTAATCTTGTGACAGATCATGCACTGATCACGTGGCTGATCATGCACTGATACCGTGACTGAGCATGGACTGATCACATGACTATCATGTAGTGATCACGTGACTTAATGGCGCTGATCATGTGACTGATCATGCGCTGATCATGTTTGCTATCATACACTGATCATGTGCCTCTGGAGGCAATAAACAAAGAGCTGAGTAGGCACGAATCAAACAGTCAGCAGGCAATAATCATGGAACTCAGGTGTGAGGAATCATGCTGCTCAGCTGGCAATAATCAAGCAGCTGAGCAGGCAGGAATTACGCAGCACAGCTGGCAATTGTCAAGCAGATGACAGGCAGGAATCGTGCAGCTCAGCTGGCAATTGTCAAGCAGATGAGCAGACAGTAATCACGCAGCTCAGCAGGCCCAGATCACGTGACTGAGCATGCACTGTTCACGTGGCTGATCATACACTGATCACGTGATGATCATGCACTGATCACTTGGATATCATGCACTGATCACGTGGCTGATCATACACTGTTCACGTGTCTGACCATGCACTGATCACGTGGCTGATCATACACTGCTCACGTAACTGATCATGCACTGATCACGTGGCTATCATGCACTGATCACGTGGCTGAACATGCACTGTTCACGTGGCTGATCACACACCTGTCACGTGACATATCATGCACTGATCACGTGGCACTCATGCACTGATCACGTGGCTGATCATACTCTGCTCACGTAACTCATGCACACATCACGTGGCTATCATGCACTGCTCACGTGGCTCGTCATGGAATGATCACGTAGCAACCATATACTGGTAACGTGACTGATCATGCAAAGATCACGTAAATGATCATGCACTGTTCACGTGACTGATCATGTACTGATCACGTGACTGATCATGCACTGATCACGTGGCTATCATGCTCTGCTCACGTGGCTGATCATGCAACGATCACGTAGCAACCATGTACTGGTCACGTGACTGATCATGCACTGATCACGTAATTGATCCTGCACTGATCACGTGGCTCATCATGCACTGATCACGTGGCTGATCACACATGTATCACGTGACTGATCATGCACTGATCCCGTGGCTCTCATGCACTGATCACGTGGCTGTCATGCACTGATCACGTGGATATCATGCACTGATCACGTGGCTGATCACACACGTATCACATGACTGATCATGCACTGATCACGTGGCTATCATGCACTGATCACGTGGCTATCATGCACTGATCACGTGGCTGATCATGCAATGATCACGTAGCTACCATGTACTGGTCACGTGACTGATCATGCACTGATCACGTAATTGATCATGCACTGATCATGTGGCTGATCATGCACTGATCACGTGGCTGATCATACACTGATCACATAACTGATCATGCACTGATCACGTGACTGATCATGCACTGATCACGTGGCTATCATGCACTGATCACTTGGCTGATCATACACTGATCACGTGCCTGATCATGCACTGATCACGTGGCTGATCATGCACTGATCACGTGACTGATCATGCACTGATCACGTGGCTGATCATGCACTGATCACGTGACTGATCATGCACTGATCACGTGTCTGATCATGCACTGATCACGTGGCTATCATGCACTGCTCACGTGGCTGATCATGCCATGATCACGCAGCTACCATGTACTGGTCACATGACTGATCATGCACTGATCACGTGACTGATCATGCAGTGATCACGTGGCTATCATGAACTACTCACGTGGCTGATCATGCAATGATCATGTAGCTACCATGTACAGGTCACGTGAATGATCATACACCCATCAGGTGACTGATCATGCACTGATCACGTGGCTATCATGCACTGATCACGAGACTGATCATGCACTGTTCACGTCTATATCATGCACTGATCACATGACTGCCCATGCACTGATCACGTGGATGATCATACACTAATCTTGTGACAGATCATGCACTGATCACGTGGCTGATCATGCACTGATACCGTGACTGAGCATGGACTGATCACATGACTATCATGTAGTGATCACGTGACTTAATGGCGCTGATCATGTGACTGATCATGCGCTGATCATGTTTGCTATCATACACTGATCATGTGCCTCTGGAGGCAATAAACAAAGAGCTGAGTAGGCACGAATCAAACAGTCAGCAGGCAATAATCATGGAACTCAGGTGTGAGGAATCATGCTGCTCAGCTGGCAATAATCAAGCAGCTGAGCAGGCAGGAATTACGCAGCACAGCTGGCAATTGTCAAGCAGATGACAGGCAGGAATCGTGCAGCTCAGCTGGCAATTGTCAAGCAGATGAGCAGACAGTAATCACGCAGCTCAGCAGGCCCAGATCACGTGACTGAGCATGCACTGTTCACGTGGCTGATCATACACTGATCACGTGATGATCATGCACTGATCACTTGGATATCATGCACTGATCACGTGGCTGATCATACACTGTTCACGTGTCTGACCATGCACTGATCACGTGGCTGATCATACACTGCTCACGTAACTGATCATGCACTGATCACGTGGCTATCATGCACTGATCACGTGGCTGAACATGCACTGTTCACGTGGCTGATCACACACCTGTCACGTGACATATCATGCACTGATCACGTGGCACTCATGCACTGATCACGTGGCTGATCATACTCTGCTCACGTAACTCATGCACACATCACGTGGCTATCATGCACTGCTCACGTGGCTGTCATGGAATGATCACGTAGCAACCATATACTGGTCACGTGACTGATCATGCACTGATCACGTAAATGATCATGCACTGTTCACGTGACTGATCATGCACTGATCACGTGACTGATCATGCACTGATCACGTGGCTATCATGCACTGCTCACGTGGCTGATCATGCAACGATCACGTAGCAACCATGTACTGGTCACGTGACTGATCATGCACTGATCACGTAATTGATCATGCACTGATCACGTGGCTGATCATGCACTGATCACGTGACTGATCATGCACTGATCACGTGACTGATCATGCACTGATCACGTGGCTATCATGCACTGATCACGTGGCTGTCATGCAATGATCACGTAGCAACCATGCACTGATCACGTGACTGATCATGCACTGATCACGTAACTGATCATGCACTGATCACGTGACTGATCATGCACTGATCACGTGACTGATCATGCACTGATCACGTGGCTATCATGCACTGATCACGTGGCTGATCATGCACTGATCACGTAGCAACCATGTACTGGTCACGTGACTGATCATGCACTGATCACGTAATTGATCATGCACTGATCACGTGGCTGATCATGCACTGATCACGTGGCTGATCACACATGATCACGTGACTGATCATGCACTGATCACGTGGCTATCATGCACTGATCACGTGGCTGATCATGCACTGATCACGTGGATATCATGCACTGATCACGTGGCTGATCACACACGATCACATGACTGATCATGCACTGATCACGTGGCTATCATGCACTGATCACGTGGCTATCATGCACTGATCACGTGGCTGATCATGCAATGATCACGTAGCTACCATGTACTGGTCACGTGACTGATCATGCACTGATCACGTAATTGATCATGCACTGATCACGTGGCTGATCATGCACTGATCACGTGGCTGATCATACACTGATCACGTAACTGATCATGCACTGATCACGTGACTGATCATGCACTGATCACGTGGCTATCATGCACTGATCACGTGGCTGACATACACTGATCACGTGCCTGATCATGCACTGATCACGTGGCTGATCATGCACTGATCACGTGACTGATCATGCACTGATCACGTGTCTGATCATGCACTGATCACGTGGCTATCATGCACTGCTCACGTGGCTGATCATGCCATGATCACGCAGCTACCATGTACTGGTCACATGACTGATCATGCACTGATCACGTGACTGATCATGCAGTGATCACGTGGCTATCATGCACTACTCACGTGGCTGATCATGCAATGATCATGTAGCTACCATGTACAGGTCACGTGAATGATCATACACCCATCAGGTGACTGATCATGCACTGATCACGTGGCTATCATGCACTGATCACGAGACTGATCATGCACTGATCACGTCTATATCATGCACTGATCACATGACTGCCCATGCACTGATCACGTGGATGATCATACACTAATCTTGTGACAGATCATGCACTGATCACGTGGCTGATCATGCACTGATACCGTGACTGAGCATGGACTGATCACATGACTATCATGTAGTGATCACGTGACTTAATGGCGCTGATCATGTGACTGATCATGCGCTGATCATGTTTGCTATCATACACTGATCATGTGCCTCTGGAGGCAATAAACAAAGAGCTGAGTAGGCACGAATCAAACAGTCAGCAGGCAATAATCATGGAACTCAGGTGTGAGGAATCATGCTGCTCAGCTGGCAATAATCAAGCAGCTGAGCAGGCAGGAATTACGCAGCACAGCTGGCAATTGTCAAGCAGATGACAGGCAGGAATCGTGCAGCTCAGCTGGCAATTGTCAAGCAGATGAGCAGACAGTAATCACGCAGCTCAGCAGGCCCAGATCACGTGACTGAGCATGCACTGTTCACGTGGCTGATCATACACTGATCACGTGATGATCATGCACTGATCACTTGGATATCATGCACTGATCACGTGGCTGATCATACACTGTTCACGTGTCTGACCATGCACTGATCACGTGGCTGATCATACACTGCTCACGTAACTGATCATGCACTGATCACGTGGCTATCATGCACTGATCACGTGGCTGAACATGCACTGTTCACGTGGCTGATCACACACCTGTCACGTGACATATCATGCACTGATCACGTGGCACTCATGCACTGATCACGTGGCTGATCATACTCTGCTCACGAACTCATGCACACATCACGTGGCTATCATGCACTGCTCACGTGGCTCGTCATGGAATGATCACGTAGCAACCATATACTGGTCACGTGACTGATCATGCAAAGATCACGTAAATGATCATGCACTGTTCACGTGACTGATCATGTACTGATCACGTGACTGATCATGCACTGATCACGTGGCTATCATGCTCTGCTCACGTGGCTGATCATGCAACGATCACGTAGCAACCATGTACTGGTCACGTGACTGATCATGCACTGATCACGTAATTGATCCTGCACTGATCACGTGGCTCATCATGCACTGATCACGTGGCTGATCACACATGTATCACGTGACTGATCATGCACTGATCACGTGGCTCTCATGCACTGATCACGTGGCTGTCATGCACTGATCACGTGGATATCATGCACTGATCACGTGGCTGATCACACATGTATCACATGACTGATCATGCACTGATCACGTGGCTATCATGCACTGATCACGTGGCTATCATGCACTGATCACGTGGCTGATCATGCAATGATCACGTAGCTATCATGCACTGATCACGTGACTGATCATGCACTGATCACGTAATTGATCATGCACTGATCACGTGGCTGATCATGCACTGATCACGTGGCTGATCATACACTGATCACGTGACTGATCATGCACTGATCACGTGACTGATCATGCACTGATCACGTGGCTATCATGCACTGATCACGTGGCTGATCATGCACTGATCACGTGCCTGATCATGCACTGATCACGTGACTGATCATGCACTGATCACGTGACTGATCATGCACTGATCACGTGGCTGATCATGCACTGATCACGTGGCTGATCATGCACTGATCACGTACTGATCATGCACTGATCACGTGGCTGATCATGCACTGATCACGTGACTGATCATGCACTGATCACGTGGCTGATCATGCACTGATCACGTGACTGATCATGCACTGATCACGTGACTGATCATGCACTGATCACGTGGCTATCATGCACTGATCACGTGGCTGATCATGCATGATCACGCAGCTATCATGCACTGATCACGTGACTGATCATGCACTGATCACGTGACTGATCATGCACTGATCACGTGGCTATCATGCACTGATCACGTGGCTGATCATGCACTGATCATGGAGCTATCATGCACTGATCACGTGACTGATCATGCACTGATCACGTGACTGATCATGCACTGATCACGTGGCTATCATGCACTGATCACGTGACTGATCATGCACTGATCACGTATATCATGCACTGATCACGTGACTGATCATGCACTGATCACGTGGCTGATCATGCACTGATCACGTGACTGATCATGCACTGATCACGTGGCTGATCATGCACTGATCACGTGGCTGATCATGCACTGATCACGTGGCTGATCATACACTGATCACGTGACTCATGCACTGATCACGTGGCTATCATGCACTGATCACGTGGCTGATCATGCACTGATCACGTGGCTATCATGCACTGGTCACGTGACTGATCATGCACTGATCACGTAGCTGATCATGCACTGATCACGTGACTGATCATGCACTGATCACGTGACTGATCATGCACTGATCACGTGGCTATCATGAACTACTCACGTGGCTGATCATGCAATGATCATGTAGCTACCATGTACAGGTCACGTGAATGATCATACACCCATCAGGTGACTGATCATGCACTGATCACGTGGCTATCATGCACTGATCACGAGACTGATCATGCACTGTTCACGTCTATATCATGCACTGATCACATGACTGCCCATGCACTGATCACGTGGATGATCATACACTAATCTTGTGACAGATCATGCACTGATCACGTGGCTGATCATGCACTGATACCGTGACTGAGCATGGACTGATCACATGACTATCATGTAGTGATCACGTGACTTAATGGCGCTGATCATGTGACTGATCATGCGCTGATCATGTTTGCTATCATACACTGATCATGTGCCTCTGGAGGCAATAAACAAAGAGCTGAGTAGGCACGAATCAAACAGTCAGCAGGCAATAATCATGGAACTCAGGTGTGAGGAATCATGCTGCTCAGCTGGCAATAATCAAGCAGCTGAGCAGGCAGGAATTACGCAGCACAGCTGGCAATTGTCAAGCAGATGACAGGCAGGAATCGTGCAGCTCAGCTGGCAATTGTCAAGCAGATGAGCAGACAGTAATCACGCAGCTCAGCAGGCCCAGATCACGTGACTGAGCATGCACTGTTCACGTGGCTGATCATACACTGATCACGTGATGATCATGCACTGATCACTTGGATATCATGCACTGATCACGTGGCTGATCATACACTGTTCACGTGTCTGACCATGCACTGATCACGTGGCTGATCATACACTGCTCACGTAACTGATCATGCACTGATCACGTGGCTATCATGCACTGATCACGTGGCTGAACATGCACTGTTCACGTGGCTGATCACACACCTGTCACGTGACATATCATGCACTGATCACGTGGCACTCATGCACTGATCACGTGGCTGATCATACTCTGCTCACGTAACTCATGCACACATCACGTGGCTATCATGCACTGCTCACGTGGCTCGTCATGGAATGATCACGTAGCAACCATATACTGGTCACGTGACTGATCATGCAAAGATCACGTAAATGATCATGCACTGTTCACGTGACTGATCATGTACTGATCACGTGACTGATCATGCACTGATCACGTGGCTATCATGCTCTGCTCACGTGGCTGATCATGCAACGATCACGTAGCAACCATGTACTGGTCACGTGACTGATCATGCACTGATCACGTAATTGATCCTGCACTGATCACGTGGCTCATCATGCACTGATCACGTGGCTGATCACACATGTATCACGTGACTGATCATGCACTGATCACGTGGCTCTCATGCACTGATCACGTGGCTGTCATGCACTGATCACGTGGATATCATGCACTGATCACGTGGCTGATCACACATGTATCACATGACTGATCATGCACTGATCACGTGGCTATCATGCACTGATCACGTGGCTATCATGCACTGATCACGTGGCTGATCAGGCAATGATCACGTAGCTACCATGTACTGGTCACGTGACTGATCATGCACTGAGCACGTAATTGATCATGCACTGATCATGTGGCTGATCATGCACTGATCACGTGGCTGATCATACACTGATCACATAACTGATCATGCACTGATCACGTGACTGATCATGCACTGATCACGTGGCTATCATGCACTGATCACTTGGCTGGACATACACTGATCACGTGCCTGGTCATGCACTGATCACGTGGCTGATCATGCACTGATCACGTGACTGATCATGCACTGATCTCGTGTCTGATCATGCACTGATCACGTGGCTATCATGCACTGCTCACGTGGCTGATCATGCCATGATCACGCAGCTACCATGTACTGGTCACATGACTGATCATGCACTGATCACGTGACTGATCATGCAGTGATCACGTGGCTATCATGAACTACTCACGTGGCTGATCATGCAATGATCATGTAGCTACCATGTACAGGTCACGTGAATGATCATACACCCATCAGGTGACTGATCATGCACTGATCACGTGGCTATCATGCACTGATCACGAGACTGATCATGCACTGTTCACGTCTATATCATGCACTGATCACATGACTGCCCGTGCACTGATCACGTGGATGATCATACACTAATCTTGTGACAGATCATGCACTGATCACGTGGCTGATCATGCACTGATACCGTGACTGAGCATGGACTGATCACATGACTATCATGTAGTGATCACGTGACTTAATGGCGCTGATCATGTGACTGATCATGCGCTGATCATGTTTGCTATCATACACTGATCATGTGCCTCTGGAGGCAATAAACAAAGAGCTGAGTAGGCACGAATCAAACAGTCAGCAGGCAATAATCATGGAACTCAGGTGTGAGGAATCATGCTGCTCAGCTGGCAATAATCAAGCAGCTGAGCAGGCAGGAATTACGCAGCACAGCTGGCAATTGTCAAGCAGATGACAGGCAGGAATCGTGCAGCTCAGCTGGCAATTGTCAAGCAGATGAGCAGACAGTAATCACGCAGCTCAGCAGGCCCAGATCACGTGACTGAGCATGCACTGTTCACGTGGCTGATCATACACTGATCACGTGATGATCATGCACTGATCACTTGGATATCATGCACTGATCACGTGGCTGATCATACACTGTTCACGTGTCTGACCATGCACTGATCACGTGGCTGATCATACACTGCTCACGTAACTGATCATGCACTGATCACGTGGCTATCATGCACTGATCACGTGGCTGAACATGCACTGTTCACGTGGCTGATCACACACCTGTCACGTGACATATCATGCACTGATCACGTGGCACTCATGCACTGATCACGTGGCTGATCATACTCTGCTCACGAACTCATGCACACATCACGTGGCTATCATGCACTGCTCACGTGGCTCGTCATGGAATGATCACGTAGCAACCATATACTGGTCACGTGACTGATCATGCAAAGATCACGTAAATGATCATGCACTGATCACGTGACTGATCATGCACTGATCACGTGGCTATCATGCTCTGCTCACGTGGCTGATCATGCAACGATCACGTAGCAACCATGTACTGGTCACGTGACTGATCATGCACTGATCACGTAATTGATCCTGCACTGATCACGTGGCTCATCATGCACTGATCACGTGGCTGATCACACATGTATCACGTGACTGATCATGCACTGATCCCGTGGCTCTCATGCACTGATCACGTGGCTGTCATGCACTGATCACGTGGATATCATGCACTGATCACGTGGCTGATCACACATGTATCACATGACTGATCATGCACTGATCACGTGGCTATCATGCACTGATCACGTGGCTATCATGCACTGATCACGTGGCTGATCATGCAATGATCACGTAGCTACCATGTACTGGTCACGTGACTGATCATGCACTGATCACGTAATTGATCATGCACTGATCATGTGGCTGATCATGCACTGATCACGTGGCTGATCATACACTGATCACATAACTGATCATGCACTGATCACGTGACTGATCATGCACTGATCACGTGGCTATCATGCACTGATCACTTGGCTGACATACACTGATCACGTGCCTGATCATGCACTGATCACGTGGCTGATCATGCACTGATCACGTGACTGATCATGCACTGATCACGTGTCTGATCATGCACTGATCACGTGGCTATCATGCACTGATCACGTGGCTGATCATGCCATGATCACGCAGCTACCATGTACTGGTCACATGACTGATCATGCACTGATCACGTGACTGATCATGCACTGATCACGTGGCTATCATGCACTACACGTGGCTGATCATGCAATGATCATGTAGCTACCATGTACAGGTCACGTGAATGATCATACACTGATCAGGTGACTGATCATGCACTGATCACGTGGCTATCATGCACTGATCACGTGACTGATCATGCACTGATCACGTGAAGATCATGCACTGATCACGTGGCTGATCATGCACTGATCACGTGACTGATCATACACTGATCACGTGATGATCATGCACTGATCACGTGGATATCATGCACTGATCACGTGGCTGATCATGCACTGATCACGTGTCTGATCATGCACTGATCACGTGGCTGATCATGCACTGATCACGTAACTGATCATGCACTGATCACGTGGCTATCATGCACTGATCACGTGGCTGAACATGCACTGTTCACGTGGCTGATCACACACTGTCACGTGACATATCATGCACTGATCACGTGGCACTCATGCACTGATCACGTGGCTGATCATACTCTGCTCACGTAACTCATGCACACATCACGTGGCTATCATGCACTGCTCACGTGGCTGTCATGGAATGATCACGTAGCAACCATATACTGGTCACGTGACTGATCATGCACTGATCACGTAAATGATCATGCACTGTTCACGTGACTGATCATGCACTGATCACGTGACTGATCATGCACTGATCACGTGGCTATCATGCACTGCTCACGTGGCTGATCATGCAACGATCACGTAGCAACCATGTACTGGTCACGTGACTGATCATGCACTGATCACGTAATTGATCATGCACTGATCACGTGGCTCATCATGCACTGATCACGTGGCTGATCACACATGTATCACGTGACTGATCATGCACTGATCACGTGGCTCTCATGCACTGATCACGTGGCTGTCATGCACTGATCACGTGGATATCATGCACTGATCACGTGGCTGATCACACACGTATCACATGACTGATCATGCACTGATCACGTGGCTATCATGCACTGATCACGTGGCTATCATGCACTGATCACGTGGCTGATCATGCAATGATCACGTAGCTACCATGTACTGGTCACGTGACTGATCATGCACTGATCACGTAATTGATCATGCACTGATGTGGCTGATCATGCACTGATCACGTGGCTGATCATGCACTGATCACGTAACTGATCATGCACTGATCACGTGACTGATCATGCACTGATCACGTGGCTATCATGCACTGATCACGTGGCTGATCATACACTGATCACGTGCTATCATGCACTGATCACGTGGCTGATCATGCACTGATCACGTGACTGATCATGCACTGATCACGTGGCTGATCATGCACTGATCACGTGACTGATCATGCACTGATCACGTGTCTGATCATGCACTGATCACGTGGCTATCATGCACTGCTCACGTGGCTGATCATGCCATGATCACGCAGCTACCATGTACTGGTCACATGACTGATCATGCACTGATCACGTGACTGATCATGCAGTGATCACGTGGCTATCATGAACTACTCACGTGGCTGATCATGCAATGATCATGTAGCTACCATGTACAGGTCACGTGAATGATCATACACCCATCAGGTGACTGATCATGCACTGATCACGTGGCTATCATGCACTGATCACGAGACTGATCATGCACTGTTCACGTCTATATCATGCACTGATCACATGACTGCCCATGCACTGATCACGTGGATGATCATACACTAATCTTGTGACAGATCATGCACTGATCACGTGGCTGATCATGCACTGATACCGTGACTGAGCATGGACTGATCACATGACTATCATGTAGTGATCACGTGACTTAATGGCGCTGATCATGTGACTGATCATGCGCTGATCATGTTTGCTATCATACACTGATCATGTGCCTCTGGAGGCAATAAACAAAGAGCTGAGTAGGCACGAATCAAACAGTCAGCAGGCAATAATCATGGAACTCAGGTGTGAGGAATCATGCTGCTCAGCTGGCAATAATCAAGCAGCTGAGCAGGCAGGAATTACGCAGCACAGCTGGCAATTGTCAAGCAGATGACAGGCAGGAATCGTGCAGCTCAGCTGGCAATTGTCAAGCAGATGAGCAGACAGTAATCACGCAGCTCAGCAGGCCCAGATCACGTGACTGAGCATGCACTGTTCACGTGGCTGATCATACACTGATCACGTGATGATCATGCACTGATCACTTGGATATCATGCACTGATCACGTGGCTGATCATACACTGTTCACGTGTCTGACCATGCACTGATCACGTGGCTGATCATACACTGCTCACGTAACTGATCATGCACTGATCACGTGGCTATCATGCACTGATCACGTGGCTGAACATGCACTGTTCACGTGGCTGATCACACACCTGTCACGTGACATATCATGCACTGATCACGTGGCACTCATGCACTGATCACGTGGCTGATCATACTCTGCTCACGTAACTCATGCACACATCACGTGGCTATCATGCACTGCTCACGTGGCTCGTCATGGAATGATCACGTAGCAACCATATACTGATCACGTGACTGATCATGCACTGATCACGTGGCTATCATGCACTGCTCACGTGGCTGATCATGCAACGATCACGTAGCAACCATGTACTGGTCACGTGACTGATCATGCACTGATCACGTAATTGATCATGCACTGATCACGTGGCTCATCATGCACTGATCACGTGGCTGATCACACATGTATCACGTGACTGATCATGCACTGATCACGTGGCTCTCATGCACTGATCACGTGGCTGTCATGCACTGATCACGTGGATATCATGCACTGATCACGTGGCTGATCACACACGTATCACATGACTGATCATGCACTGATCACGTGGCTATCATGCACTGATCACGTGGCTATCATGCACTGATCACGTGGCTGATCATGCAATGATCACGTAGCTACCATGTACTGGTCACGTGACTGATCATGCACTGATCACGTAATTGATCATGCACTGATCATGTGGCTGATCATGCACTGATCACGTGGCTGATCATGCACTGATCACGTAACTGATCATGCACTGATCACGTGACTGATCATGCACTGATCACGTGGCTATCATGCACTGATCACGTGGCTGATCATACACTGATCACGTGCCTGATCATGCACTGATCACGTGGCTGATCATGCACTGATCACGTGACTGATCATGCACTGATCACGTGGCTGATCATGCACTGATCACGTGACTGATCATGCACTGATCTCGTGTCTGATCATGCACTGATCACGTGGCTATCATGCACTGCTCACGTGGCTGATCATGCCATGATCACGCAGCTACCATGTACTGGTCACATGACTGATCATGCACTGATCACGTGACTGATCATGCAGTGATCACGTGGCTATCATGAACTACTCACGTGGCTGATCATGCAATGATCATGTAGCTACCATGTACAGGTCACGTGAATGATCATACACCCATCAGGTGACTGATCATGCACTGATCACGTGGCTATCATGCACTGATCACGAGACTGATCATGCACTGTTCACGTCTATATCATGCACTGATCACATGACTGCCCATGCACTGATCACGTGGATGATCATACACTAATCTTGTGACAGATCATGCACTGATCACGTGGCTGATCATGCACTGATACCGTGACTGAGCATGGACTGATCACATGACTATCATGTAGTGATCACGTGACTTAATGGCGCTGATCATGTGACTGATCATGCGCTGATCATGTTTGCTATCATACACTGATCATGTGCCTCTGGAGGCAATAAACAAAGAGCTGAGTAGGCACGAATCAAACAGTCAGCAGGCAATAATCATGGAACTCAGGTGTGAGGAATCATGCTGCTCAGCTGGCAATAATCAAGCAGCTGAGCAGGCAGGAATTACGCAGCACAGCTGGCAATTGTCAAGCAGATGACAGGCAGGAATCGTGCAGCTCAGCTGGCAATTGTCAAGCAGATGAGCAGACAGTAATCACGCAGCTCAGCAGGCCCAGATCACGTGACTGAGCATGCACTGTTCACGTGGCTGATCATACACTGATCACGTGATGATCATGCACTGATCACTTGGATATCATGCACTGATCACGTGGCTGATCATACACTGTTCACGTGTCTGACCATGCACTGATCACGTGGCTGATCATACACTGCTCACGTAACTGATCATGCACTGATCACGTGGCTATCATGCACTGATCACGTGGCTGAACATGCACTGTTCACGTGGCTGATCACACACCTGTCACGTGACATATCATGCACTGATCACGTGGCACTCATGCACTGATCACGTGGCTGATCATACTCTGCTCACGTAACTCATGCACACATCACGTGGCTATCATGCACTGCTCACGTGGCTCGTCATGGAATGATCACGTAGCAACCATATACTGGTAACGTGACTGATCATGCAAAGATCACGTAAATGATCATGCACTGTTCACGTGACTGATCATGTACTGATCACGTGACTGATCATGCACTGATCACGTGGCTATCATGCTCTGCTCACGTGGCTGATCATGCAACGATCACGTAGCAACCATGTACTGGTCACGTGACTGATCATGCACTGATCACGTAATTGATCCTGCACTGATCACGTGGCTCATCATGCACTGATCACGTGGCTGATCACACATGTATCACGTGACTGATCATGCACTGATCACGTGGCTCTCATGCACTGATCACGTGGCTGTCATGCACTGATCACGTGGATATCATGCACTGATCACGTGGCTGATCACACACGTATCACATGACTGATCATGCACTGATCACGTGGCTATCATGCACTGATCACGTGGCTGATCAGGCAATGATCACGTAGCTACCATGTACTGGTCACGTGACTGATCATGCACTGATCACGTAATTGATCATGCACTGATCATGTGGCTGATCATGCACTGATCACGTGGCTGATCATACACTGATCACATAACTGATCATGCACTGATCACGTGACTGATCATGCACTGATCACGTGGCTATCATGCACTGATCACTTGGCTGGACATACACTGATCACGTGGCTGATCATGCACTGATCACGTGACTGATCATGCACTGATCACGTGGCTGATCATGCACTGATCACGTGGCTATCATGCACTGCTCACGTGGCTGATCATGCCATGATCACGCAGCTACCATGTACTGGTCACATGACTGATCATGCACTGATCACGTGACTGATCATGCACTGATCACGTGGCTATCATGAACTACTCACGTGGCTGATCATGCAATGATCATGTAGCTACCATGTACAGGTCACGTGAATGATCATACACCCATCAGGTGACTGATCATGCACTGATCACGTGGCTATCATGCACGGATCACGAGACTGATCATGCACTGTTCACGTCTATATCATGCACTGATCACATGACTGCCCGTGCACTGATCACGTGGATGATCATACACTAATCTTGTGACAGATCATGCACTGATCACGTGGCTGATCATGCACTGATACCGTGACTGAGCATGGACTGATCACATGACTATCATGTAGTGATCACGTGACTTAATGGCGCTGATCATGTGACTGATCATGCGCTGATCATGTTTGCTATCATACACTGATCATGTGCCTCTGGAGGCAATAAACAAAGAGCTGAGTAGGCACGAATCAAACAGTCAGCAGGCAATAATCATGGAACTCAGGTGTGAGGAATCATGCTGCTCAGCTGGCAATAATCAAGCAGCTGAGCAGGCAGGAATCGTGCAGCTCAGCTGGCAATTGTCAAGCAGATGAGCAGACAGTAATCACGCAGCTCAGCAGGCCCAGATCACGTGACTGAGCATGCACTGTTCACGTGGCTGATCATACACTGATCACGTGATGATCATGCACTGATCACTTGGATATCATGCACTGATCACGTGGCTGATCATACACTGTTCACGTGTCTGACCATGCACTGATCACGTGGCTGATCATACACTGCTCACGTAACTGATCATGCACTGATCACGTGGCTATCATGCACTGATCACGTGGCTGAACATGCACTGTTCACGTGGCTGATCACACACCTGTCACGTGACATATCATGCACTGATCACGTGGCACTCATGCACTGATCACGTGGCTGATCATACTCTGCTCACGTAACTCATGCACACATCACGTGGCTATCATGCACTGCTCACGTGGCTCGTCATGGAATGATCACGTAGCAACCATATACTGGTAACGTGACTGATCATGCAAAGATCACGTAAATGATCATGCACTGTTCACGTGACTGATCATGTACTGATCACGTGACTGATCATGCACTGATCACGTGGCTATCATGCTCTGCTCACGTGGCTGATCATGCAACGATCACGTAGCAACCATGTACTGGTCACGTGACTGATCATGCACTGATCACGTAATTGATCCTGCACTGATCACGTGGCTCATCATGCACTGATCACGTGGCTGATCACACATGTATCACGTGACTGATCATGCACTGATCACGTGGCTCTCATGCACTGATCACGTGGCTGTCATGCACTGATCACGTGGATATCATGCACTGATCACGTGGCTGATCACACACGATCACATGACTGATCATGCACTGATCACGTGGCTATCATGCACTGATCACGTGGCTATCATGCACTGATCACGTGGCTATCATGCACTGATCACGTGGCTGATCATGCAATGATCACGTAGCTACCATGTACTGGTCACGTGACTGATCATGCACTGATCACGTAATTGATCATGCACTGATCACGTGGCTGATCATGCACTGATCACGTGGCTGATCATGCACTGATCACGTGACTGATCATGCACTGATCACGTGACTGATCATGCACTGATCACGTGGCTATCATGCACTGATCACGTGGCTGATCATACACTGATCACGTGACTGATCATGCACTGATCACGTGGCTGATCATGCACTGATCACGTGACTGATCATGCACTGATCACGTGGCTGATCATGCACTGATCACGTGACTGATCATGCACTGATCACGTGACTGATCATGCACTGATCACGTGGCTATCATGCACTGCTCACGTGGCTGATCATGCCATGATCACGCAGCTACCATGTACTGGTCACATGACTGATCATGCACTGATCACGTGACTGATCATGCAGTGATCACGTGGCTATCATGCACTACTCACGTGGCTGATCATGCAATGATCATGTAGCTACCATGTACAGGTCACGTGAATGATCATACACCCATCAGGTGACTGATCATGCACTGATCACGTGGCTATCATGCACTGATCACGAGACTGATCATGCACTGATCACGTCTATATCATGCACTGATCACATGACTGCCCATGCACTGATCACGTGGATGATCATACACTAATCATGTGACAGATCATGCACTGATCACGTGGCTGATCATGCACTGATACCGTGACTGAGCATGGACTGATCACATGACTATCATGTAGTGATCACGTGACTTAATGGCGCTGATCATGTGACTGATCATGCGCTGATCATGTTTGCTATCATACACTGATCATGTGCCTCTGGAGGCAATAAACAAAGAGCTGAGTAGGCACGAATCAAACAGTCAGCAGGCAATAATCATGGAACTCAGGTGTGAGGAATCATGCTGCTCAGCTGGCAATAATCAAGCAGCTGAGCAGGCAGGAATTACGCAGCACAGCTGGCAATTGTCAAGCAGATGACAGGCAGGAATCGTGCAGCTCAGCTGGCAATTGTCAAGCAGATGAGCAGACAGTAATCACGCAGCTCAGCAGGCCCAGATCACGTGACTGAGCATGCACTGTTCACGTGGCTGATCATACACTGATCACGTGATGATCATGCACTGATCACTTGGATATCATGCACTGATCACGTGGCTGATCATACACTGTTCACGTGTCTGACCATGCACTGATCACGTGGCTGATCATACACTGCTCACGTAACTGATCATGCACTGATCACGTGGCTATCATGCACTGATCACGTGGCTGATCATGCACTGATCACGTGGATATCATGCACTGATCACGTGGCTGATCACACACGATCACATGACTGATCATGCACTGATCACGTGGCTATCATGCACTGATCACGTGGCTATCATGCACTGATCACGTGGCTGATCAGGCAATGATCACGTAGCTACCATGTACTGGTCACGTGACTGATCATGCACTGATCACGTAATTGATCATGCACTGATCACGTGGCTGATCATGCACTGATCACGTGGCTGATCATGCACTGATCACGTAACTGATCATGCACTGATCACGTGACTGATCATGCACTGATCACGTGGCTATCATGCACTGATCACGTGGCTGACATACACTGATCACGTGCCTGATCATGCACTGATCACGTGGCTGATCATGCACTGATCACGTGACTGATCATGCACTGATCACGTGTCTGATCATGCACTGATCACGTGGCTATCATGCACTGCTCACGTGGCTGATCATGCCATGATCACGCAGCTACCATGTACTGGTCACATGACTGATCATGCACTGATCACGTGACTGATCATGCAGTGATCACGTGGCTATCATGCACTACTCACGTGGCTGATCATGCAATGATCATGTAGCTACCATGTACAGGTCACGTGAATGATCATACACCCATCAGGTGACTGATCATGCACTGATCACGTGGCTATCATGCACTGATCACGAGACTGATCATGCACTGATCACGTCTATATCATGCACTGATCACATGACTGCCCATGCACTGATCACGTGGATGATCATACACTAATCTTGTGACAGATCATGCACTGATCACGTGGCTGATCATGCACTGATACCGTGACTGAGCATGGACTGATCACATGACTATCATGTAGTGATCACGTGACTTAATGGCGCTGATCATGTGACTGATCATGCGCTGATCATGTTTGCTATCATACACTGATCATGTGCCTCTGGAGGCAATAAACAAAGAGCTGAGTAGGCACGAATCAAACAGTCAGCAGGCAATAATCATGGAACTCAGGTGTGAGGAATCATGCTGCTCAGCTGGCAATAATCAAGCAGCTGAGCAGGCAGGAATTACGCAGCACAGCTGGCAATTGTCAAGCAGATGACAGGCAGGAATCGTGCAGCTCAGCTGGCAATTGTCAAGCAGATGAGCAGACAGTAATCACGCAGCTCAGCAGGCCCAGATCACGTGACTGAGCATGCACTGTTCACGTGGCTGATCATACACTGATCACGTGATGATCATGCACTGATCACTTGGATATCATGCACTGATCACGTGGCTGATCATACACTGTTCACGTGTCTGACCATGCACTGATCACGTGGCTGATCATACACTGCTCACGTAACTGATCATGCACTGATCACGTGGCTATCATGCACTGATCACGTGGCTGAACATGCACTGTTCACGTGGCTGATCACACACCTGTCACGTGACATATCATGCACTGATCACGTGGCACTCATGCACTGATCACGTGGCTGATCATACTCTGCTCACGTAACTCATGCACACATCACGTGGCTATCATGCACTGCTCACGTGGCTCGTCATGGAATGATCACGTAGCAACCATATACTGGTCACGTGACTGATCATGCAAAGATCACGTAAATGATCATGCACTGTTCACGTGACTGATCATGTACTGATCACGTGACTGATCATGCACTGATCACGTGGCTATCATGCTCTGCTCACGTGGCTGATCATGCAACGATCACGTAGCAACCATGTACTGGTCACGTGACTGATCATGCACTGATCACGTAATTGATCCTGCACTGATCACGTGGCTCATCATGCACTGATCACGTGGCTGATCACACATGTATCACGTGACTGATCATGCACTGATCCCGTGGCTCTCATGCACTGATCACGTGGCTGTCATGCACTGATCACGTGGATATCATGCACTGATCACGTGGCTGATCACACACGTATCACATGACTGATCATGCACTGATCACGTGGCTATCATGCACTGATCACGTGGCTATCATGCACTGATCACGTGGCTGATCATGCAATGATCACGTAGCTACCATGTACTGGTCACGTGACTGATCATGCACTGATCACGTAATTGATCATGCACTGATCACGTGGCTGATCATGCACTGATCACGTGGCTGATCATGCACTGATCACATAACTGATCATGCACTGATCACGTGACTGATCATGCACTGATCACGTGGCTATCATGCACTGATCACGTGGCTGATCATACACTGATCACGTGCCTGATCATGCACTGATCACGTGGCTGATCATGCACCCATCACGTGACTGATCATGCACTGATCACGTGTCTGATCATGCACTGATCACGTGGCTATCATGCACTGATCACGTGGCTGATCATGCCATGATCACGCAGCTACCATGTACTGGTCACATGACTGATCATCCACTGATCACGTGACTGATCATGCACTGATCACGTGACTGATCATGCACTGATCACGTGGCTATCATGCACTGATCACGTGGCTGATCATGCACTGATCACGTACTGATCATGCACTGATCACGTGGCTGATCATGCACTGATCACGTGACTGATCATGCACTGATCACGTGGCTGATCATGCACTGATCACGTGACTGATCATGCACTGATCACGTGACTGATCATGCACTGATCACGTGGCTATCATGCACTGATCACGTGGCTGATCATGCATGATCACGCAGCTATCATGTACTGATCACATGACTGATCATGCACTGATCACGTGACTGATCATGCACTGATCACGTGGCTATCATGCACTATCACGTGGCTGATCATGCAATGATCATGTAGCTACCATGTACTGGTCACGTGAATGATCATGCACTGATCACGTGACTGATCATGCACTGATCACGTGGCTATCATGCACTGATCACGTGACTGATCATGCACTGATCACGTCTATATCATGCACTGATCACATGACTGATCATGCACTGATCACGTGGATGATCATGCACTGATCACGTGACTGATCATGCACTGATCACGTGGCTGATCATGCACTGATCACGTGACTGATCATGCACTGATCACGTGGCTATCATGCACTGATCACGTGGCTGATCATGCACTGATCACGTGGCTGATCATGCACTGATCACGTGACTATCATGCACTGATCACGTGGCTGTCATGCAATGATCACGTAGCAATCATATACTGGTCACGTGACTGATCATGCACTGATCACGACTGATCATGCACTGATCACGTGACTGATCATGCACTGATCACGTGGCTATCATGCACTGATCACGTGGCTGATCATGCACTGATCACGTAGCAACCATGCACTGATCACGTGACTGATCATGCACTGATCACGTAATTGATCATGCACTGATCACGTGGCTGATCATGCACTGATCACGTGGCTGATCACACATGATCACGTGACTGATCATGCACTGATCACGTGGCTATCATGCACTGATCACGTGGCTGATCATGCACTGATCACGTGGCTGATCACACACTGTCACGTGACATATCATGCACTGATCACGTGGCACTCATGCACTGATCACGTGGCTGATCATACTCTGCTCACGTAACTCATGCACACATCACGTGGCTATCATGCACTGATCACGTGGCTCGTCATGGAATGATCACGTAGCAACCATATACTGGTCACGTGACTGATCATGCACTGATCACGTAAATGATCATGCACTGATCACGTGACTGATCATGCACTGATCACGTGACTGATCATGCACTGATCACGTGGCTATCATGCACTGCTCACGTGGCTGATCATGCACTGATCACGTAGCAACCATGTACTGGTCACGTGACTGATCATGCACTGATCACGTAATTGATCATGCACTGATCACGTGGCTCATCATGCACTGATCACGTGGCTGATCACACATGATCACGTGACTGATCATGCACTGATCACGTGGCTATCATGCACTGATCACGTGGCTGTCATGCACTGATCACGTGGATATCATGCACTGATCACGTGGCTGATCACACACGATCACATGACTGATCATGCACTGATCACGTGGCTATCATGCACTGATCACGTGGCTATCATGCACTGATCACGTGGCTGATCATGCAATGATCACGTAGCTACCATGCACTGGTCACGTGACTGATCATGCACTGATCACGTGATTGATCATGCACTGATCACGTGGCTGATCATGCACTGATCACGTGGCTGATCATACACTGATCACGTGACTGATCATGCACTGATCACGTGACTGATCATGCACTGATCACGTGGCTATCATGCACTGATCACGTGGCTGATCATGCACTGATCACGTGCCTGATCATGCACTGATCACGTGGCTGATCATGCACTGATCACGTGACTGATCATGCACTGATCACGTGGCTGATCATGCACTGATCACGTGACTGATCATGCACTGATCACGTGACTGATCATGCACTGATCACGTGGCTATCATGCACTGCTCACGTGGCTGATCATGCATGATCACGCAGCTACCATGTACTGGTCACATGACTGATCATGCACTGATCACGTGACTGATCATGCACTGATCACGTGGCTATCATGCACTATCACGTGGCTGATCATGCAATGATCACGTAGCTACCATGTACTGGTCACGTGAATGATCATACACTGATCACGTGACTGATCATGCACTGATCACGTGGCTATCATGCACTGATCACGTGACTGATCATGCACTGATCACGTCTATATCATGCACTGATCACGTGACTGATCATGCACTGATCACGTGGCTGATCATACACTGATCACGTGACATATCATGCACTGATCACGTGGCATCATGCACTGATCACGTGGCTGATCATACACTGATCACGTGACTCATGCACATCACGTGGCTATCATGCACTGATCACGTGGCTGTCATGGAATGATCACGTAGCAATCATATACTGGTCACGTGACTGATCATGCACTGATCACGTAAATGATCATGCACTGATCACGTGACTGATCATGCACTGATCACGTGACTGATCATGCACTGATCACGTGGCTATCATGCACTGCTCACGTGGCTGATCATGCACGATCACGTAGCAACCATGCACTGGTCACGTGACTGATCATGCACTGATCACGTAATTGATCATGCACTGATCACGTGGCTCATCATGCACTGATCACGTGGCTGATCACACATGATCACGTGACTGATCATGCACTGATCACGTGGCTATCATGCACTGATCACGTGGCTGATCATGCACTGATCACGTGGATATCATGCACTGATCACGTGGCTGATCATGCACTGATCACGTGACTGATCATGCACTGATCACGTGGCTGATCATGCACTGATCACGTGGCTATCATGCACTGATCACGTGGCTGATCATGCACTGATCACGTGGCTATCATGCACTGATCACGTGACTGATCATGCACTGATCACGAATTGATCATGCACTGATCACGTGGCTGATCATGCACTGATCACGTGGCTGATCATGCACTGATCACGTGACTGATCATGCACTGATCACGTGGCTATCATGCACTGCTCACGTGGCTGATCATGCCATGATCACGCAGCTACCATGTACTGGTCACATGACTGATCATGCACTGATCACGTGACTGATCATGCAGTGATCACGTGGCTATCATGCACTACTCACGTGGCTGATCATGCAATGATCATGTAGCTACCATGTACAGGTCACGTGAATGATCATACACCCATCAGGTGACTGATCATGCACTGATCACGTGGCTATCATGCACTGATCACGAGACTGATCATGCACTGATCACGTCTATATCATGCACTGATCACATGACTGCCCATGCACTGATCACGTGGATGATCATACACTAATCTTGTGACAGATCATGCACTGATCACGTGGCTGATCATGCACTGATACCGTGACTGAGCATGGACTGATCACATGACTATCATGTAGTGATCACGTGACTTAATGGCGCTGATCATGTGACTGATCATGCGCTGATCATGTTTGCTATCATACACTGATCATGTGCCTCTGGAGGCAATAAACAAAGAGCTGAGTAGGCACGAATCAAACAGTCAGCAGGCAATAATCATGGAACTCAGGTGTGAGGAATCATGCTGCTCAGCTGGCAATAATCAAGCAGCTGAGCAGGCAGGAATTACGCAGCACAGCTGGCAATTGTCAAGCAGATGACAGGCAGGAATCGTGCAGCTCAGCTGGCAATTGTCAAGCAGATGAGCAGACAGTAATCACGCAGCTCAGCAGGCCCAGATCACGTGACTGAGCATGCACTGTTCACGTGGCTGATCATACACTGATCACGTGATGATCATGCACTGATCACTTGGATATCATGCACTGATCACGTGGCTGATCATACACTGTTCACGTGTCTGACCATGCACTGATCACGTGGCTGATCATACACTGCTCACGTAACTGATCATGCACTGATCACGTGGCTATCATGCACTGATCACGTGGCTGAACATGCACTGTTCACGTGGCTGATCACACACCTGTCACGTGACATATCATGCACTGATCACGTGGCACTCATGCACTGATCACGTGGCTGATCATACTCTGCTCACGAACTCATGCACACATCACGTGGCTATCATGCACTGCTCACGTGGCTCGTCATGGAATGATCACGTAGCAACCATATACTGGTCACGTGACTGATCATGCACAGATCACGTAAATGATCATGCACTGTTCACGTGACTGATCATGTACTGATCACGTGACTGATCATGCACTGATCACGTGGCTATCATGCACTGCTCACGTGGCTGATCATGCAACGATCACGTAGCAACCATGTACTGGTCACGTGACTGATCATGCACTGATCACGTAATTGATCCTGCACTGATCACGTGGCTCATCATGCACTGATCACGTGGCTGATCACACATGTATCACGTGACTGATCATGCACTGATCACGTGGCTATCATGCACTGATCACGTGGCTGTCATGCACTGATCACGTGGATATCATGCACTGATCACGTGGCTGATCACACATGTATCACATGACTGATCATGCACTGATCACGTGGCTATCATGCACTGATCACGTGGCTATCATGCACTGATCACGTGGCTGATCATGCACTGATCACGTAGCTACCATGCACTGATCACGTGACTGATCATGCACTGATCACGTAATTGATCATGCACTGATCACGTGGCTGATCATGCACTGATCACGTGGCTGATCATGCACTGATCACGTGACTGATCATGCACTGATCACGTGACTGATCATGCACTGATCACGTGGCTATCATGCACTGATCACGTGGCTGATCATGCACTGATCACGTGACTGATCATGCACTGATCACGTGACTGATCATGCACTGATCACGTGACTGATCATGCACTGATCACGTGGCTATCATGCACTGATCACGTGGCTGATCATGCACTGATCACGTGACTGATCATGCACTGATCACGTGGCTGATCATGCACTGATCACGTGACTGATCATGCACTGATCACGTGGCTGATCATGCACTGATCACGTGACTGATCATGCACTGATCACGTGACTGATCATGCACTGATCACGTGGCTATCATGCACTGATCACGTGGCTGATCATGCATGATCACGCAGCTATCATGCACTGATCACGTGACTGATCATGCACTGATCACGTGACTGATCATGCACTGATCACGTGGCTATCATGCACTGATCACGTGGCTGATCATGCACTGATCATGGAGCTATCATGCACTGATCACGTGACTGATCATGCACTGATCACGTGACTGATCATGCACTGATCACGTGGCTGATCATGCACTGATCACGTGACTGATCATGCACTGATCACGTATATCATGCACTGATCACGTGACTGATCATGCACTGATCACGTGGCTGATCATGCACTGATCACGTGACTGATCATGCACTGATCACGTGGCTGATCATGCACTGATCACGTGGCTGATCATGCACTGATCACGTGGCTGATCATGCACTGATCACGTGACTCATGCACTGATCACGTGGCTGATCATGCACTGATCACGTGGCTGATCATGCACTGATCACGTGGCTATCATGCACTGGTCACGTGACTGATCATGCACTGATCACGTGGCTGATCATGCACTGATCACGTGACTGATCATGCACTGATCACGTGACTGATCATGCACTGATCACGTGGCTATCATGCACTACTCACGTGGCTGATCATGCAATGATCATGTAGCTACCATGTACAGGTCACGTGAATGATCATACACCCATCAGGTGACTGATCATGCACTGATCACGTGGCTATCATGCACTGATCACGTGACTGATCATGCACTGATCACGTCTATATCATGCACTGATCACATGACTGCCCATGCACTGATCACGTGGATGATCATACACTAATCTTGTGACAGATCATGCACTGATCACGTGGCTGATCATGCACTGATACCGTGACTGAGCATGGACTGATCACATGACTATCATGTAGTGATCACGTGACTTAATGGCGCTGATCATGTGACTGATCATGCGCTGATCATGTTTGCTATCATACACTGATCATGTGCCTCTGGAGGCAATAAACAAAGAGCTGAGTAGGCACGAATCAAACAGTCAGCAGGCAATAATCATGGAACTCAGGTGTGAGGAATCATGCTGCTCAGCTGGCAATAATCAAGCAGCTGAGCAGGCAGGAATTACGCAGCACAGCTGGCAATTGTCAAGCAGATGACAGGCAGGAATCGTGCAGCTCAGCTGGCAATTGTCAAGCAGATGAGCAGACAGTAATCACGCAGCTCAGCAGGCCCAGATCACGTGACTGAGCATGCACTGTTCACGTGGCTGATCATACACTGATCACGTGATGATCATGCACTGATCACTTGGATATCATGCACTGATCACGTGGCTGATCATACACTGTTCACGTGTCTGACCATGCACTGATCACGTGGCTGATCATACACTGCTCACGTAACTGATCATGCACTGATCACGTGGCTATCATGCACTGATCACGTGGCTGAACATGCACTGTTCACGTGGCTGATCACACACCTGTCACGTGACATATCATGCACTGATCACGTGGCACTCATGCACTGATCACGTGGCTGATCATACTCTGCTCACGAACTCATGCACACATCACGTGGCTATCATGCACTGCTCACGTGGCTCGTCATGGAATGATCACGTAGCAACCATATACTGGTCACGTGACTGATCATGCAAAGATCACGTAAATGATCATGCACTGTTCACGTGACTGATCATGTACTGATCACGTGACTGATCATGCACTGATCACGTGGCTATCATGCTCTGCTCACGTGGCTGATCATGCAACGATCACGTAGCAACCATGTACTGGTCACGTGACTGATCATGCACTGATCACGTAATTGATCCTGCACTGATCACGTGGCTCATCATGCACTGATCACGTGGCTGATCACACATGTATCACGTGACTGATCATGCACTGATCACGTGGCTCTCATGCACTGATCACGTGGCTGTCATGCACTGATCACGTGGATATCATGCACTGATCACGTGGCTGATCACACATGTATCACATGACTGATCATGCACTGATCACGTGGCTATCATGCACTGATCACGTGGCTATCATGCACTGATCACGTGGCTGATCATGCAATGATCACGTAGCTACCATGTACTGGTCACGTGACTGATCATGCACTGATCACGTAATTGATCATGCACTGATCATGTGGCTGATCATGCACTGATCACGTGGCTGATCATACACTGATCACATAACTGATCATGCACTGATCACGTGACTGATCATGCACTGATCACGTGGCTATCATGCACTGATCACTTGGCTGACATACACTGATCACGTGCCTGATCATGCACTGATCACGTGGCTGATCATGCACTGATCACGTGACTGATCATGCACTGATCACGTGTCTGATCATGCACTGATCACGTGGCTATCATGCACTGCTCACGTGGCTGATCATGCCATGATCACGCAGCTACCATGTACTGGTCACATGACTGATCATGCACTGATCACGTGACTGATCATGCAGTGATCACGTGGCTATCATGCACTACTCACGTGGCTGATCATGCAATGATCATGTAGCTACCATGTACAGGTCACGTGAATGATCATACACCCATCAGGTGACTGATCATGCACTGATCACGTGGCTATCATGCACTGATCACGAGACTGATCATGCACTGATCACGTCTATATCATGCACTGATCACATGACTGCCCATGCACTGATCACGTGGATGATCATACACTAATCTTGTGACAGATCATGCACTGATCACGTGGCTGATCATGCACTGATACCGTGACTGAGCATGGACTGATCACATGACTATCATGTAGTGATCACGTGACTTAATGGCGCTGATCATGTGACTGATCATGCGCTGATCATGTTTGCTATCATACACTGATCATGTGCCTCTGGAGGCAATAAACAAAGAGCTGAGTAGGCACGAATCAAACAGTCAGCAGGCAATAATCATGGAACTCAGGTGTGAGGAATCATGCTGCTCAGCTGGCAATAATCAAGCAGCTGAGCAGGCAGGAATTACGCAGCACAGCTGGCAATTGTCAAGCAGATGACAGGCAGGAATCGTGCAGCTCAGCTGGCAATTGTCAAGCAGATGAGCAGACAGTAATCACGCAGCTCAGCAGGCCCAGATCACGTGACTGAGCATGCACTGTTCACGTGGCTGATCATACACTGATCACGTGATGATCATGCACTGATCACTTGGATATCATGCACTGATCACGTGGCTGATCATACACTGTTCACGTGTCTGACCATGCACTGATCACGTGGCTGATCATACACTGCTCACGTAACTGATCATGCACTGATCACGTGGCTATCATGCACTGATCACGTGGCTGAACATGCACTGTTCACGTGGCTGATCACACACCTGTCACGTGACATATCATGCACTGATCACGTGGCACTCATGCACTGATCACGTGGCTGATCATACTCTGCTCACGACTCATGCACACATCACGTGGCTATCATGCACTGCTCACGTGGCTCGTCATGGAATGATCACGTAGCAACCATATACTGGTCACGTGACTGATCATGCACTGATCACGTAAATGATCATGCACTGATCACGTGACTGATCATGCACTGATCACGTGGCTATCATGCACTGCTCACGTGGCTGATCATGCAACGATCACGTAGCAACCATGTACTGGTCACGTGACTGATCATGCACTGATCACGTAATTGATCATGCACTGATCACGTGGCTCATCATGCACTGATCACGTGGCTGATCACACATGATCACGTGACTGATCATGCACTGATCACGTGGCTATCATGCACTGATCACGTGGCTGTCATGCACTGATCACGTGGATATCATGCACTGATCACGTGGCTGATCACACACGTATCACATGACTGATCATGCACTGATCACGTGGCTATCATGCACTGATCACGTGGCTATCATGCACTGATCACGTGGCTGATCATGCAATGATCACGTAGCTACCATGTACTGGTCACGTGACTGATCATGCACTGATCACGTAATTGATCATGCACTGATCACGTGGCTGATCATGCACTGATCACGTGGCTGATCATGCACTGATCACGTGACTGATCATGCACTGATCACGTGACTGATCATGCACTGATCACGTGACTGATCATGCACTGATCACGTGGCTGATCATGCACTGATCACGTGGCTGATCATGCACTGATCACGTGGCAATCATGCACTGATCACGTGACTGATCATGCACTGATCACGTGATTGATCATGCACTGATCACGTGGCTGATCATGCACTGATCACGTGGCTGATCACACTGATCACGTGACTGATCATGCACTGATCACGTGGCTATCATGCACTGATCACGTGGCTGATCATGCACTGATCACGTGGCTATCATGCACTGATCACGTGGCTGATCACACACGATCACGTGACTGATCATGCACTGATCACGTGGCTATCATGCACTGATCACGTGGCTGATCATGCACTGATCACGTGGCTGATCATGCACTGATCACGTGGCTGATCATGCACTGATCACGTGGCTGATCATGCACTGATCACGTGACTGATCATGCACTGATCACGTGACTGATCATGCACTGATCACGTGGCTATCATGCACTGATCACGTGGCTGATCATACACTGATCACGTGCCTGATCATGCACTGATCACGTGGCTGATCATGCACTGATCACGTGACTGATCATGCACTGATCACGTGTCTGATCATGCACTGATCACGTGGCTATCATGCACTGCTCACGTGGCTGATCATGCCATGATCACGCAGCTACCATGTACTGGTCACATGACTGATCATGCACTGATCACGTGACTGATCATGCAGTGATCACGTGGCTATCATGCACTACTCACGTGGCTGATCATGCAATGATCATGTAGCTACCATGTACAGGTCACGTGAATGATCATACACCCATCAGGTGACTGATCATGCACTGATCACGTGGCTATCATGCACTGATCACGAGACTGATCATGCACTGATCACGTCTATATCATGCACTGATCACATGACTGCCCATGCACTGATCACGTGGATGATCATACACTAATCTTGTGACAGATCATGCACTGATCACGTGGCTGATCATGCACTGATACCGTGACTGAGCATGGACTGATCACATGACTATCATGTAGTGATCACGTGACTTAATGGCGCTGATCATGTGACTGATCATGCGCTGATCATGTTTGCTATCATACACTGATCATGTGCCTCTGGAGGCAATAAACAAAGAGCTGAGTAGGCACGAATCAAACAGTCAGCAGGCAATAATCATGGAACTCAGGTGTGAGGAATCATGCTGCTCAGCTGGCAATAATCAAGCAGCTGAGCAGGCAGGAATTACGCAGCACAGCTGGCAATTGTCAAGCAGATGACAGGCAGGAATCGTGCAGCTCAGCTGGCAATTGTCAAGCAGATGAGCAGACAGTAATCACGCAGCTCAGCAGGCCCAGATCACGTGACTGAGCATGCACTGTTCACGTGGCTGATCATACACTGATCACGTGATGATCATGCACTGATCACTTGGATATCATGCACTGATCACGTGGCTGATCATACACTGTTCACGTGTCTGACCATGCACTGATCACGTGGCTGATCATACACTGCTCACGTAACTGATCATGCACTGATCACGTGGCTATCATGCACTGATCACGTGGCTGAACATGCACTGTTCACGTGGCTGATCACACACCTGTCACGTGACATATCATGCACTGATCACGTGGCACTCATGCACTGATCACGTGGCTGATCATACTCTGCTCACGTAACTCATGCACACATCACGTGGCTATCATGCACTGCTCACGTGGCTCGTCATGGAATGATCACGTAGCAACCATATACTGGTCACGTGACTGATCATGCAAAGATCACGTAAATGATCATGCACTGTTCACGTGACTGATCATGTACTGATCACGTGACTGATCATGCACTGATCACGTGGCTATCATGCACTGCTCACGTGGCTGATCATGCAATGATCACGTAGCAACCATGTACTGGTCACGTGACTGATCATGCACTGATCACGTAATTGATCCTGCACTGATCACGTGGCTCATCATGCACTGATCACGTGGCTGATCACACATGTATCACGTGACTGATCATGCACTGATCACGTGGCTCTCATGCACTGATCACGTGGCTGTCATGCACTGATCACGTGGATATCATGCACTGATCACGTGGCTGATCATGCACGATCACATGACTGATCATGCACTGATCACGTGGCTATCATGCACTGATCACGTGGCTATCATGCACTGATCACGTGGCTGATCATGCACTGATCACGTAGCTATCATGCACTGATCACGTGACTGATCATGCACTGATCACGTAATTGATCATGCACTGATCACGTGGCTGATCATGCACTGATCACGTGGCTGATCATGCACTGATCACGTGACTGATCATGCACTGATCACGTGGCTATCATGCACTGCTCACGTGGCTGATCATGCCATGATCACGCAGCTACCATGTACTGGTCACATGACTGATCATGCACTGATCACGTGACTGATCATGCAGTGATCACGTGGCTATCATGCACTACTCACGTGGCTGATCATGCAATGATCATGTAGCTACCATGTACAGGTCACGTGAATGATCATACACCCATCAGGTGACTGATCATGCACTGATCACGTGGCTATCATGCACTGATCACGAGACTGATCATGCACTGATCACGTCTATATCATGCACTGATCACATGACTGCCATGCACTGATCACGTGGATGATCATACACTAATCTTGTGACAGATCATGCACTGATCACGTGGCTGATCATGCACTGATACCGTGACTGAGCATGGACTGATCACATGACTATCATGTAGTGATCACGTGACTTAATGGCGCTGATCATGTGACTGATCATGCGCTGATCATGTTTGCTATCATACACTGATCATGTGCCTCTGGAGGCAATAAACAAAGAGCTGAGTAGGCACGAATCAAACAGTCAGCAGGCAATAATCATGGAACTCAGGTGTGAGGAATCATGCTGCTCAGCTGGCAATAATCAAGCAGCTGAGCAGGCAGGAATTACGCAGCACAGCTGGCAATTGTCAAGCAGATGACAGGCAGGAATCGTGCAGCTCAGCTGGCAATTGTCAAGCAGATGAGCAGACAGTAATCACGCAGCTCAGCAGGCCCAGATCACGTGACTGAGCATGCACTGTTCACGTGGCTGATCATACACTGATCACGTGATGATCATGCACTGATCACTTGGATATCATGCACTGATCACGTGGCTGATCATACACTGTTCACGTGTCTGACCATGCACTGATCACGTGGCTGATCATACACTGCTCACGTAACTGATCATGCACTGATCACGTGGCTATCATGCACTGATCACGTGGCTGAACATGCACTGTTCACGTGGCTGATCACACACCTGTCACGTGACATATCATGCACTGATCACGTGGCACTCATGCACTGATCACGTGGCTGATCATACTCTGCTCACGTAACTCATGCACACATCACGTGGCTATCATGCACTGCTCACGTGGCTCGTCATGGAATGATCACGTAGCAACCATATACTGGTCACGTGACTGATCATGCAAAGATCACGTAAATGATCATGCACTGTTCACGTGACTGATCATGTACTGATCACGTGACTGATCATGCACTGATCACGTGGCTATCATGCTCTGCTCACGTGGCTGATCATGCAACGATCACGTAGCAACCATGTACTGGTCACGTGACTGATCATGCACTGATCACGTAATTGATCCTGCACTGATCACGTGGCTCATCATGCACTGATCACGTGGCTGATCACACATGTATCACGTGACTGATCATGCATTGATCCCGTGGCTCTCATGCACTGATCACGTGGCTGTCATGCACTGATCACGTGGATATCATGCACTGATCACGTGGCTGATCACACACGTATCACATGACTGATCATGCACTGATCACGTGGCTATCATGCACTGATCACGTGGCTATCATGCACTGATCACGTGGCTGATCATGCAATGATCACGTAGCTACCATGTACTGGTCACGTGACTGATCATGCACTGATCACGTAATTGATCATGCACTGATCATGTGGCTGATCATGCACTGATCACGTGGCTATCATGCACTGATCACGTGGCTGATCATGCACTGATCACGTGACTATCATGCACTGATCACGTGGCTGATCATGCACTGATCACGTGACTGATCATGCACTGATCACGTGGCTATCATGCACTGATCACGTGGCTGATCATGCACTGATCACGTGACTATCATGCACTGATCACGTGGCTGATCATGCACTGATCACGTGACTGATCATGCACTGATCACGTGGCTGATCATGCACTGATCACGTGACTGATCATGCACTGATCACGTGTCTGATCATGCACTGATCACGTGGCTATCATGCACTGCTCACGTGGCTGATCATGCCATGATCACGCAGCTACCATGTACTGGTCACATGACTGATCATGCACTGATCACGTGACTGATCATGCAGTGATCACGTGGCTATCATGAACTACTCACGTGGCTGATCATGCAATGATCATGTAGCTACCATGTACAGGTCACGTGAATGATCATACACCCATCAGGTGACTGATCATGCACTGATCACGTGGCTATCATGCACTGATCACGAGACTGATCATGCACTGTTCACGTCTATATCATGCACTGATCACATGACTGCCCATGCACTGATCACGTGGATGATCATACACTAATCTTGTGACAGATCATGCACTGATCACGTGGCTGATCATGCACTGATACCGTGACTGAGCATGGACTGATCACATGACTATCATGTAGTGATCACGTGACTTAATGGCGCTGATCATGTGACTGATCATGCGCTGATCATGTTTGCTATCATACACTGATCATGTGCCTCTGGAGGCAATAAACAAAGAGCTGAGTAGGCACGAATCAAACAGTCAGCAGGCAATAATCATGGAACTCAGGTGTGAGGAATCATGCTGCTCAGCTGGCAATAATCAAGCAGCTGAGCAGGCAGGAATTACGCAGCACAGCTGGCAATTGTCAAGCAGATGACAGGCAGGAATCGTGCAGCTCAGCTGGCAATTGTCAAGCAGATGAGCAGACAGTAATCACGCAGCTCAGCAGGCCCAGATCACGTGACTGAGCATGCACTGTTCACGTGGCTGATCATACACTGATCACGTGATGATCATGCACTGATCACTTGGATATCATGCACTGATCACGTGGCTGATCATACACTGTTCACGTGTCTGACCATGCACTGATCACGTGGCTGATCATACACTGCTCACGTAACTGATCATGCACTGATCACGTGGCTATCATGCACTGATCACGTGGCTGAACATGCACTGTTCACGTGGCTGATCACACACCTGTCACGTGACATATCATGCACTGATCACGTGGCACTCATGCACTGATCACGTGGCTGATCATACTCTGCTCACGTAACTCATGCACACATCACGTGGCTATCATGCACTGCTCACGTGGCTCGTCATGGAATGATCACGTAGCAACCATATACTGGTCACGTGACTGATCATGCAAAGATCACGTAAATGATCATGCACTGTTCACGTGACTGATCATGTACTGATCACGTGACTGATCATGCACTGATCACGTGGCTATCATGCTCTGCTCACGTGGCTGATCATGCAACGATCACGTAGCAACCATGTACTGGTCACGTGACTGATCATGCACTGATCACGTAATTGATCCTGCACTGATCACGTGGCTCATCATGCACTGATCACGTGGCTGATCACACATGTATCACGTGACTGATCATGCACTGATCACGTGGCTCTCATGCACTGATCACGTGGCTGTCATGCACTGATCACGTGGATATCATGCACTGATCACGTGGCTGATCACACACGTATCACATGACTGATCATGCACTGATCACGTGGCTATCATGCACTGATCACGTGGCTATCATGCACTGATCACGTGGCTGATCATGCAATGATCACGTAGCTACCATGTACTGATCACGTGACTGATCATGCACTGATCACGTAATTGATCATGCACTGATCACGTGGCTGATCATGCACTGATCACGTGGCTATCATGCACTGATCACGTGGCTGATCATGCACTGATCACGTGCTATCATGCACTGATCACGTGGCTGATCATGCACTGATCACGTGACTGATCATGCACTGATCACGTGGCTATCATGCACTGATCACGTGGCTGATCATGCACTGATCACGTGCTATCATGCACTGATCACGTGGCTGATCATGCACTGATCACGTGACTGATCATGCACTGATCACGTGGCTGATCATGCACTGATCACGTGACTGATCATGCACTGATCACGTGACTGATCATGCACTGATCACGTGGCTATCATGCACTGCTCACGTGGCTGATCATGCCATGATCACGCAGCTACCATGTACTGGTCACATGACTGATCATGCACTGATCACGTGACTGATCATGCAGTGATCACGTGGCTATCATGCACTACTCACGTGGCTGATCATGCAATGATCATGTAGCTACCATGTACAGGTCACGTGAATGATCATACACCCATCAGGTGACTGATCATGCACTGATCACGTGGCTATCATGCACTGATCACGAGACTGATCATGCACTGTTCACGTCTATATCATGCACTGATCACATGACTGCCCATGCACTGATCACGTGGATGATCATACACTAATCTTGTGACAGATCATGCACTGATCACGTGGCTGATCATGCACTGATACCGTGACTGAGCATGGACTGATCACATGACTATCATGTAGTGATCACGTGACTTAATGGCGCTGATCATGTGACTGATCATGCGCTGATCATGTTTGCTATCATACACTGATCATGTGCCTCTGGAGGCAATAAACAAAGAGCTGAGTAGGCACGAATCAAACAGTCAGCAGGCAATAATCATGGAACTCAGGTGTGAGGAATCATGCTGCTCAGCTGGCAATAATCAAGCAGCTGAGCAGGCAGGAATTACGCAGCACAGCTGGCAATTGTCAAGCAGATGACAGGCAGGAATCGTGCAGCTCAGCTGGCAATTGTCAAGCAGATGAGCAGACAGTAATCACGCAGCTCAGCAGGCCCAGATCACGTGACTGAGCATGCACTGTTCACGTGGCTGATCATACACTGATCACGTGATGATCATGCACTGATCACTTGGATATCATGCACTGATCACGTGGCTGATCATACACTGTTCACGTGTCTGACCATGCACTGATCACGTGGCTGATCATACACTGCTCACGTAACTGATCATGCACTGATCACGTGGCTATCATGCACTGATCACGTGGCTGAACATGCACTGTTCACGTGGCTGATCACACACCTGTCACGTGACATATCATGCACTGATCACGTGGCACTCATGCACTGATCACGTGGCTGATCATACTCTGCTCACGTAACTCATGCACACATCACGTGGCTATCATGCACTGCTCACGTGGCTGTCATGGAATGATCACGTAGCAACCATATACTGATCACGTGACTGATCATGCACTGATCACGTGGCTATCATGCACTGCTCACGTGGCTGATCATGCACGATCACGTAGCAACCATGTACTGGTCACGTGACTGATCATGCACTGATCACGTAATTGATCATGCACTGATCACGTGGCTCATCATGCACTGATCACGTGGCTGATCACACATGATCACGTGACTGATCATGCACTGATCACGTGGCTCTCATGCACTGATCACGTGGCTGTCATGCACTGATCACGTGGATATCATGCACTGATCACGTGGCTGATCACACACGTATCACATGACTGATCATGCACTGATCACGTGGCTATCATGCACTGATCACGTGGCTATCATGCACTGATCACGTGGCTGATCATGCAATGATCACGTAGCTACCATGTACTGATCACGTGACTGATCATGCACTGATCACGTAATTGATCATGCACTGATCATGTGGCTGATCATGCACTGATCACGTGGCTGATCATGCACTGATCACGTAACTGATCATGCACTGATCACGTGACTGATCATGCACTGATCACGTGGCTATCATGCACTGATCACTTGGCTGATCATGCACTGATCACGTGCCTGATCATGCACTGATCACGTGGCTGATCATGCACTGATCACGTGACTGATCATGCACTGATCACGTGGCTGATCATGCACTGATCACGTGACTGATCATGCACTGATCTCGTGTCTGATCATGCACTGATCACGTGGCTATCATGCACTGCTCACGTGGCTGATCATGCATGATCACGCAGCTACCATGTACTGGTCACATGACTGATCATGCACTGATCACGTGACTGATCATGCAGTGATCACGTGGCTATCATGAACTACTCACGTGGCTGATCATGCAATGATCATGTAGCTACCATGTACAGGTCACGTGAATGATCATACACCCATCAGGTGACTGATCATGCACTGATCACGTGGCTATCATGCACTGATCACGAGACTGATCATGCACTGTTCACGTCTATATCATGCACTGATCACATGACTGCCCGTGCACTGATCACGTGGATGATCATACACTAATCTTGTGACAGATCATGCACTGATCACGTGGCTGATCATGCACTGATACCGTGACTGAGCATGGACTGATCACATGACTATCATGTAGTGATCACGTGACTTAATGGCGCTGATCATGTGACTGATCATGCGCTGATCATGTTTGCTATCATACACTGATCATGTGCCTCTGGAGGCAATAAACAAAGAGCTGAGTAGGCACGAATCAAACAGTCAGCAGGCAATAATCATGGAACTCAGGTGTGAGGAATCATGCTGCTCAGCTGGCAATAATCAAGCAGCTGAGCAGGCAGGAATTACGCAGCACAGCTGGCAATTGTCAAGCAGATGACAGGCAGGAATCGTGCAGCTCAGCTGGCAATTGTCAAGCAGATGAGCAGACAGTAATCACGCAGCTCAGCAGGCCCAGATCACGTGACTGAGCATGCACTGTTCACGTGGCTGATCATACACTGATCACGTGATGATCATGCACTGATCACTTGGATATCATGCACTGATCACGTGGCTGATCATACACTGTTCACGTGTCTGACCATGCACTGATCACGTGGCTGATCATACACTGCTCACGTAACTGATCATGCACTGATCACGTGGCTATCATGCACTGATCACGTGGCTGAACATGCACTGTTCACGTGGCTGATCACACACCTGTCACGTGACATATCATGCACTGATCACGTGGCACTCATGCACTGATCACGTGGCTGATCATACTCTGCTCACGTAACTCATGCACACATCACGTGGCTATCATGCACTGCTCACGTGGCTCGTCATGGAATGATCACGTAGCAACCATATACTGGTAACGTGACTGATCATGCAAAGATCACGTAAATGATCATGCACTGTTCACGTGACTGATCATGTACTGATCACGTGACTGATCATGCACTGATCACGTGGCTATCATGCTCTGCTCACGTGGCTGATCATGCAACGATCACGTAGCAACCATGTACTGGTCACGTGACTGATCATGCACTGATCACGTAATTGATCCTGCACTGATCACGTGGCTCATCATGCACTGATCACGTGGCTGATCACACATGTATCACGTGACTGATCATGCACTGATCACGTGGCTCTCATGCACTGATCACGTGGCTGTCATGCACTGATCACGTGGATATCATGCACTGATCACGTGGCTGATCACACACGTATCACATGACTGATCATGCACTGATCACGTGGCTATCATGCACTGATCACGTGGCTGATCAGGCAATGATCACGTAGCTACCATGTACTGGTCACGTGACTGATCATGCACTGATCACGTAATTGATCATGCACTGATCATGTGGCTGATCATGCACTGATCACGTGGCTGATCATACACTGATCACATAACTGATCATGCACTGATCACGTGACTGATCATGCACTGATCACGTGGCTATCATGCACTGATCACTTGGCTGGACATACACTGATCACGTGCCTGATCATGCACTGATCACGTGACTGATCATGCACTGATCACGTGTCTGATCATGCACTGATCACGTGGCTATCATGCACTGCTCACGTGGCTGATCATGCCATGATCACGCAGCTACCATGTACTGGTCACATGACTGATCATGCACTGATCACGTGACTGATCATGCAGTGATCACGTGGCTATCATGAACTACTCACGTGGCTGATCATGCAATGATCATGTAGCTACCATGTACAGGTCACGTGAATGATCATACACCCATCAGGTGACTGATCATGCACTGATCACGTGGCTATCATGCACTGATCACGAGACTGATCATGCACTGTTCACGTCTATATCATGCACTGATCACATGACTGCCCATGCACTGATCACGTGGATGATCATACACTAATCTTGTGACAGATCATGCACTGATCACGTGGCTGATCATGCACTGATACCGTGACTGAGCATGGACTGATCACATGACTATCATGTAGTGATCACGTGACTTAATGGCGCTGATCATGTGACTGATCATGCGCTGATCATGTTTGCTATCATACACTGATCATGTGCCTCTGGAGGCAATAAACAAAGAGCTGAGTAGGCACGAATCAAACAGTCAGCAGGCAATAATCATGGAACTCAGGTGTGAGGAATCATGCTGCTCAGCTGGCAATAATCAAGCAGCTGAGCAGGCAGGAATCGTGCAGCTCAGCTGGCAATTGTCAAGCAGATGAGCAGACAGTAATCACGCAGCTCAGCAGGCCCAGATCACGTGACTGAGCATGCACTGTTCACGTGGCTGATCATACACTGATCACGTGATGATCATGCACTGATCACTTGGATATCATGCACTGATCACGTGGCTGATCATACACTGTTCACGTGTCTGACCATGCACTGATCACGTGGCTGATCATACACTGCTCACGTAACTGATCATGCACTGATCACGTGGCTATCATGCACTGATCACGTGGCTGAACATGCACTGTTCACGTGGCTGATCACACACCTGTCACGTGACATATCATGCACTGATCACGTGGCACTCATGCACTGATCACGTGGCTGATCATACTCTGCTCACGTAACTCATGCACACATCACGTGGCTATCATGCACTGCTCACGTGGCTCGTCATGGAATGATCACGTAGCAACCATATACTGGTAACGTGACTGATCATGCAAAGATCACGTAAATGATCATGCACTGTTCACGTGACTGATCATGTACTGATCACGTGACTGATCATGCACTGATCACGTGGCTATCATGCTCTGCTCACGTGGCTGATCATGCAACGATCACGTAGCAACCATGTACTGGTCACGTGACTGATCATGCACTGATCACGTAATTGATCATGCACTGATCACGTGGCTCATCATGCACTGATCACGTGGCTGATCACACATGTATCACGTGACTGATCATGCACTGATCACGTGGCTCTCATGCACTGATCACGTGGCTGTCATGCACTGATCACGTGGATATCATGCACTGATCACGTGGCTGATCACACACGATCACATGACTGATCATGCACTGATCACGTGCTATCATGCACTGATCACGTGGCTATCATGCACTGATCACGTGGCTATCATGCACTGATCACGTGGCTGATCATGCAATGATCACGTAGCTACCATGTACTGGTCACGTGACTGATCATGCACTGATCACGTAATTGATCATGCACTGATCACGTGGCTGATCATGCACTGATCACGTGGCTGATCATACACTGATCACATAACTGATCATGCACTGATCACGTGACTGATCATGCACTGATCACGTGGCTATCATGCACTGATCACTTGGCTGACATACACTGATCACGTGCCTGATCATGCACTGATCACGTGGCTGATCATGCACTGATCACGTGACTGATCATGCACTGATCACGTGGCTGATCATGCACTGATCACGTGACTGATCATGCACTGATCACGTGTCTGATCATGCACTGATCACGTGGCTATCATGCACTGCTCACGTGGCTGATCATGCCATGATCACGCAGCTACCATGTACTGGTCACATGACTGATCATGCACTGATCACGTGACTGATCATGCAGTGATCACGTGGCTATCATGAACTACTCACGTGGCTGATCATGCAATGATCATGTAGCTACCATGTACAGGTCACGTGAATGATCATACACCCATCAGGTGACTGATCATGCACTGATCACGTGGCTATCATGCACTGATCACGAGACTGATCATGCACTGTTCACGTCTATATCATGCACTGATCACATGACTGCCCGTGCACTGATCACGTGGATGATCATACACTAATCTTGTGACAGATCATGCACTGATCACGTGGCTGATCATGCACTGATACCGTGACTGAGCATGGACTGATCACATGACTATCATGTAGTGATCACGTGACTTAATGGCGCTGATCATGTGACTGATCATGCGCTGATCATGTTTGCTATCATACACTGATCATGTGCCTCTGGAGGCAATAAACAAAGAGCTGAGTAGGCACGAATCAAACAGTCAGCAGGCAATAATCATGGAACTCAGGTGTGAGGAATCATGCTGCTCAGCTGGCAATAATCAAGCAGCTGAGCAGGCAGGAATTACGCAGCACAGCTGGCAATTGTCAAGCAGATGACAGGCAGGAATCGTGCAGCTCAGCTGGCAATTGTCAAGCAGATGAGCAGACAGTAATCACGCAGCTCAGCAGGCCCAGATCACGTGACTGAGCATGCACTGTTCACGTGGCTGATCATACACTGATCACGTGATGATCATGCACTGATCACTTGGATATCATGCACTGATCACGTGGCTGATCATACACTGTTCACGTGTCTGACCATGCACTGATCACGTGGCTGATCATACACTGCTCACGTAACTGATCATGCACTGATCACGTGGCTATCATGCACTGATCACGTGGCTGAACATGCACTGTTCACGTGGCTGATCACACACCTGTCACGTGACATATCATGCACTGATCACGTGGCACTCATGCACTGATCACGTGGCTGATCATACTCTGCTCACGTAACTCATGCACACATCACGTGGCTATCATGCACTGCTCACGTGGCTCGTCATGGAATGATCACGTAGCAACCATATACTGGTCACGTGACTGATCATGCAAAGATCACGTAAATGATCATGCACTGTTCACGTGACTGATCATGTACTGATCACGTGACTGATCATGCACTGATCACGTGGCTATCATGCTCTGCTCACGTGGCTGATCATGCAACGATCACGTAGCAACCATGTACTGGTCACGTGACTGATCATGCACTGATCACGTGATTGATCATGCACTGATCACGTGGCTGATCACACATGATCACGTGACTGATCATGCACTGATCACGTGGCTCTCATGCACTGATCACGTGGCTGTCATGCACTGATCACGTGGATATCATGCACTGATCACGTGGCTGATCACACACGTATCACATGACTGATCATGCACTGATCACGTGGCTATCATGCACTGATCACGTGGCTATCATGCACTGATCACGTGGCTGATCATGCAATGATCACGTAGCTACCATGTACTGGTCACGTGACTGATCATGCACTGATCACGTAATTGATCATGCACTGATCATGTGGCTGATCATGCACTGATCACGTGGCTGATCATGCACTGATCACGTGACTGATCATGCACTGATCACGTGTCTGATCATGCACTGATCACGTGGCTATCATGCACTGCTCACGTGGCTGATCATGCCATGATCACGCAGCTACCATGTACTGGTCACATGACTGATCATGCACTGATCACGTGACTGATCATGCAGTGATCACGTGGCTATCATGAACTACTCACGTGGCTGATCATGCAATGATCATGTAGCTACCATGTACAGGTCACGTGAATGATCATACACCCATCAGGTGACTGATCATGCACTGATCACGTGGCTATCATGCACTGATCACGAGACTGATCATGCACTGATCACGTCTATATCATGCACTGATCACATGACTGCCCATGCACTGATCACGTGGATGATCATACACTAATCTTGTGACAGATCATGCACTGATCACGTGGCTGATCATGCACTGATACCGTGACTGAGCATGGACTGATCACATGACTATCATGTAGTGATCACGTGACTTAATGGCGCTGATCATGTGACTGATCATGCGCTGATCATGTTTGCTATCATACACTGATCATGTGCCTCTGGAGGCAATAAACAAAGAGCTGAGTAGGCACGAATCAAACAGTCAGCAGGCAATAATCATGGAACTCAGGTGTGAGGAATCATGCTGCTCAGCTGGCAATAATCAAGCAGCTGAGCAGGCAGGAATCGTGCAGCTCAGCTGGCAATTGTCAAGCAGATGAGCAGACAGTAATCACGCAGCTCAGCAGGCCCAGATCACGTGACTGAGCATGCACTGTTCACGTGGCTGATCATACACTGATCACGTGATGATCATGCACTGATCACTTGGATATCATGCACTGATCACGTGGCTGATCATACACTGTTCACGTGTCTGACCATGCACTGATCACGTGGCTGATCATACACTGCTCACGTAACTGATCATGCACTGATCACGTGGCTATCATGCACTGATCACGTGGCTGAACATGCACTGTTCACGTGGCTGATCACACACCTGTCACGTGACATATCATGCACTGATCACGTGGCACTCATGCACTGATCACGTGGCTGATCATACTCTGCTCACGTAACTCATGCACACATCACGTGGCTATCATGCACTGCTCACGTGGCTCGTCATGGAATGATCACGTAGCAACCATATACTGGTCACGTGACTGATCATGCAAAGATCACGTAAATGATCATGCACTGTTCACGTGACTGATCATGTACTGATCACGTGACTGATCATGCACTGACACGTGGCTATCATGCTCTGCTCACGTGGCTGATCATGCAACGATCACGTAGCAACCATGTACTGGTCACGTGACTGATCATGCACTGATCACGTAATTGATCCTGCACTGATCACGTGGCTCATCATGCACTGATCACGTGGCTGATCACACATGTATCACGTGACTGATCATGCACTGATCACGTGGCTCTCATGCACTGATCACGTGGCTGTCATGCACTGATCACGTGGATATCATGCACTGATCATGTGGCTGATCACACACGTATCACATGACTGATCATGCACTGATCACGTGGCTATCATGCACTGATCACGTGGCTATCATGCACTGATCACGTGGCTGATCATGCAATGATCACGTAGCTACCATGTACTGGTCACGTGACTGATCATGCACTGATCACGTAATTGATCATGCACTGATCACGTGGCTGATCATGCACTGATCACGTGGCTGATCATGCACTGATCACGTGACTGATCATGCACTGATCACGTGTCTGATCATGCACTGATCACGTGGCTATCATGCACTGATCACGTGGCTGATCATGCCATGATCACGCAGCTACCATGTACTGGTCACATGACTGATCATGCACTGATCACGTGACTGATCATGCACTGATCACGTGGCTATCATGAACTACTCACGTGGCTGATCATGCAATGATCATGTAGCTACCATGTACAGGTCACGTGAATGATCATACACCCATCAGGTGACTGATCATGCACTGATCACGTGGCTATCATGCACTGATCACGAGACTGATCATGCACTGTTCACGTCTATATCATGCACTGATCACATGACTGCCCATGCACTGATCACGTGGATGATCATACACTAATCTTGTGACAGATCATGCACTGATCACGTGGCTGATCATGCACTGATACCGTGACTGAGCATGGACTGATCACATGACTATCATGTAGTGATCACGTGACTTAATGGCGCTGATCATGTGACTGATCATGCGCTGATCATGTTTGCTATCATACACTGATCATGTGCCTCTGGAGGCAATAAACAAAGAGCTGAGTAGGCACGAATCAAACAGTCAGCAGGCAATAATCATGGAACACAGGTGTGAGGAATCATGCTGCTCAGCTGGCAATAATCAAGCAGCTGAGCAGGCAGGAATCGTGCAGCTCAGCTGGCAATTGTCAAGCAGATGAGCAGACAGTAATCACGCAGCTCAGCAGGCACAGATCACGTGACTGAGCATGCACTGTTCACGTGGCTGATCATACACTGATCACGTGGCTGATCATGCACTGATCACGTGGCTATCATGCACTGATCACGTGGCTGATCATGCACTGATCACGTGCTACCATGCACTGATCACGTGACTGATCATGCACTGATCACGTAACTGATCATGCACTGATCACGTGGCTGATCATGCACTGATCACGTGGCTGATCATGCACTGATCACGTGACTGATCATGCACTGATCACGTGGCTGATCATGCACTGATCACGTGGCTGATCATGCACTGATCACGTGACTGATCATGCACTGATCACGTGACTGATCATGCACTGATCACGTGGCTATCATGCACTGCTCACGTGGCTGATCATGCCATGATCACGCAGCTACCATGTACTGGTCACATGACTGATCATGCACTGATCACGTGACTGATCATGCACTGATCACGTGGCTATCATGCACTACTCACGTGGCTGATCATGCAATGATCATGTAGCTACCATGTACTGGTCACGTGAATGATCATGCACTGATCACGTGACTGATCATGCACTGATCACGTGACTGATCATGCACTGATCACGTCTATATCATGCACTGATCACATGACTGCCCATGCACTGATCACGTGGATGATCATACACTAATCACGTGACTGATCATGCACTGATCACGTGGCTGATCATGCACTGATACCGTGACTGAGCATGGACTGATCACATGACTATCATGTACTGATCACGTGACTTAATGGCGCTGATCATGTGACTGATCATGCACTGATCATGTTTGCTATCATACACTGATCATGTGCCTCTGGAGGCAATAAACAAAGAGCTGAGTAGGCACGAATCAAACAGTCAGCAGGCAATAATCATGGAACTCAGGTGTGAGGAATCATGCTGCTCAGCTGGCAATAATCAAGCAGCTGAGCAGGCAGGAATCGTGCAGCTCAGCTGGCAATTGTCAAGCAGATGAGCAGACAGTAATCACGCAGCTCAGCAGGCACTGATCACGTGACTGAGCATGCACTGATCACGTGGCTGATCATGCACTGATCACGTGATGATCATGCACTGATCACGTGGATATCATGCACTGATCACGTGGCTGATCATGCACTGATCACGTGACTGATCATGCACTGATCACGTGTCTGATCATGCACTGATCACGTGGCTATCATGCACTGCTCACGTGGCTGATCATGCCATGATCACGCAGCTACCATGTACTGGTCACATGACTGATCATGCACTGATCACGTGACTGATCATGCACTGATCACGTGGCTATCATGCACTACTCACGTGGCTGATCATGCAATGATCATGTAGCTACCATGTACAGGTCACGTGAATGATCATACACCCATCAGGTGACTGATCATGCACTGATCACGTGGCTATCATGCACTGATCACGAGACTGATCATGCACTGATCACGTCTATATCATGCACTGATCACATGACTGCCCATGCACTGATCACGTGGATGATCATACACTGATCTTGTGACAGATCATGCACTGATCACGTGGCTGATCATGCACTGATACCGTGACTGAGCATGGACTGATCACATGACTATCATGTAGTGATCACGTGACTTAATGGCGCTGATCATGTGACTGATCATGCGCTGATCATGTTTGCTATCATACACTGATCATGTGCCTCTGGAGGCAATAAACAAAGAGCTGAGTAGGCACGAATCAAACAGTCAGCAGGCAATAATCATGGAACACAGGTGTGAGGAATCATGCTGCTCAGCTGGCAATAATCAAGCAGCTGAGCAGGCAGGAATTACGCAGCACAGCTGGCAATTGTCAAGCAGATGACAGGCAGGAATCGTGCAGCTCAGCTGGCAATTGTCAAGCAGATGAGCAGACAGTAATCACGCAGCTCAGCAGGCCCAGATCACGTGACTGAGCATGCACTGTTCACGTGGCTGATCATACACTGATCACGTGATGATCATGCACTGATCACTTGGATATCATGCACTGATCACGTGGCTGATCATACACTGTTCACGTGTCTGACCATGCACTGATCACGTGGCTGATCATACACTGCTCACGTAACTGATCATGCACTGATCACGTGGCTATCATGCACTGATCACGTGGCTGAACATGCACTGTTCACGTGGCTGATCACACACCTGTCACGTGACATATCATGCACTGATCACGTGGCACTCATGCACTGATCACGTGGCTGATCATACTCTGCTCACGTAACTCATGCACACATCACGTGGCTATCATGCACTGCTCACGTGGCTCGTCATGGAATGATCACGTAGCAACCATATACTGGTCACGTGACTGATCATGCAAAGATCACGTAAATGATCATGCACTGTTCACGTGACTGATCATGTACTGATCACGTGACTGATCATGCACTGATCACGTGGCTATCATGCTCTGCTCACGTGGCTGATCATGCAACGATCACGTAGCAACCATGTACTGGTCACGTGACTGATCATGCACTGATCACGTAATTGATCCTGCACTGATCACGTGGCTCATCATGCACTGATCACGTGGCTGATCACACATGTATCACGTGACTGATCATGCACTGATCACGTGGCTCTCATGCACTGATCACGTGGCTGTCATGCACTGATCACGTGGATATCATGCACTGATCACGTGGCTGATCACACACGTATCACATGACTGATCATGCACTGATCACGTGGCTATCATGCACTGATCACGTGGCTATCATGCACTGATCACGTGGCTGATCATGCAATGATCACGTAGCTACCATGTACTGGTCACGAACTGATCATGCACTGATCACGTAATTGATCATGCACTGATCACGTGGCTGATCATGCACTGATCACGTGGCTGATCATACACTGATCACATAACTGATCATGCACTGATCACGTGACTGATCATGCACTGATCACGTGGCTATCATGCACTGATCACTTGGCTGATACACTGATCACGTGCCTGATCATGCACTGATCACGTGGCTGATCATGCACTGATCACGTGACTGATCATGCACTGATCACGTGGCTGATCATGCACTGATCACGTGACTGATCATGCACTGATCACGTGACTGATCATGCACTGATCACGTGGCTATCATGCACTGCTCACGTGGCTGATCATGCCATGATCACGCAGCTATCATGTACTGGTCACATGACTGATCATGCACTGATCACGTGACTGATCATGCACTGATCACGTGGCTATCATGCACTACTCACGTGGCTGATCATGCAATGATCACGTAGCTACCATGTACTGGTCACGTGAATGATCATGCACTGATCACGTGACTGATCATGCACTGATCACGTGGCTATCATGCACTGATCACGTGACTGATCATGCACTGATCACGTCTATATCATGCACTGATCACATGACTGATCATGCACTGATCACGTGCTGATCATACACTGATCACGTGACTGATCATGCACTGATCACGTGGCTGATCATGCACTGATCACGTGACTGATCATGCACTGATCACGTGTCTGATCATGCACTGATCACGTGGCTATCATGCACTGCTCACGTGGCTGATCATGCCATGATCACGCAGCTACCATGTACTGGTCACATGACTGATCATGCACTGATCACGTGACTGATCATGCAGTGATCACGTGGCTATCATGAACTACTCACGTGGCTGATCATGCAATGATCATGTAGCTACCATGTACAGGTCACGTGAATGATCATACACCCATCAGGTGACTGATCATGCACTGATCACGTGGCTATCATGCACTGATCACGAGACTGATCATGCACTGATCACGTCTATATCATGCACTGATCACATGACTGCCCATGCACTGATCACGTGGATGATCATACACTAATCATGTGACAGATCATGCACTGATCACGTGGCTGATCATGCACTGATACCGTGACTGAGCATGGACTGATCACATGACTATCATGTAGTGATCACGTGACTTAATGGCGCTGATCATGTGACTGATCATGCGCTGATCATGTTTGCTATCATACACTGATCATGTGCCTCTGGAGGCAATAAACAAAGAGCTGAGTAGGCACGAATCAAACAGTCAGCAGGCAATAATCATGGAACTCAGGTGTGAGGAATCATGCTGCTCAGCTGGCAATAATCAAGCAGCTGAGCAGGCAGGAATCGTGCAGCTCAGCTGGCAATTGTCAAGCAGATGAGCAGACAGTAATCACGCAGCTCAGCAGGCCCAGATCACGTGACTGAGCATGCACTGTTCACGTGGCTGATCATACACTGATCACGTGATGATCATGCACTGATCACTTGGATATCATGCACTGATCACGTGGCTGATCATACACTGTTCACGTGTCTGACCATGCACTGATCACGTGGCTGATCATACACTGCTCACGTAACTGATCATGCACTGATCACGTGGCTATCATGCACTGATCACGTGGCTGAACATGCACTGTTCACGTGGCTGATCACACACCTGTCACGTGACATATCATGCACTGATCACGTGGCACTCATGCACTGATCACGTGGCTGATCATACTCTGCTCACGTAACTCATGCACACATCACGTGGCTATCATGCACTGCTCACGTGGCTCGTCATGGAATGATCACGTAGCAACCATATACTGGTCACGTGACTGATCATGCAAAGATCACGTAAATGATCATGCACTGTTCACGTGACTGATCATGTACTGATCACGTGACTGATCATGCACTGATCACGTGGCTATCATGCTCTGCTCACGTGGCTGATCATGCAACGATCACGTAGCAACCATGTACTGGTCACGTGACTGATCATGCACTGATCACGTAATTGATCCTGCACTGATCACGTGGCTCATCATGCACTGATCACGTGGCTGATCACACATGTATCACGTGACTGATCATGCACTGATCACGTGGCTCTCATGCACTGATCACGTGGCTGTCATGCACTGATCACGTGGATATCATGCACTGATCACGTGGCTGATCACACACGTATCACATGACTGATCATGCACTGATCACGTGGCTATCATGCACTGATCACGTGGCTATCATGCACTGATCACGTGGCTATCATGCACTGATCACGTGGCTGATCATGCAATGATCACGTAGCTACCATGTACTGGTCACGTGACTGATCATGCACTGATCACGTAATTGATCATGCACTGATCATGTGGCTGATCATGCACTGATCACGTGGCTGATCATGCACTGATCACGTGACTGATCATGCACTGATCACGTGACTGATCATGCACTGATCACGTGGCTATCATGCACTGATCACGTGGCTGATCATGCACTGATCACGTGACTGATCATGCACTGATCACGTGGCTGATCATGCACTGATCACGTGACTGATCATGCACTGATCACGTGGCTGATCATGCACTGATCACGTGACTGATCATGCACTGATCACGTGTCTGATCATGCACTGATCACGTGGCTATCATGCACTGCTCACGTGGCTGATCATGCCATGATCACGCAGCTACCATGTACTGGTCACATGACTGATCATGCACTGATCACGTGACTGATCATGCAGTGATCACGTGGCTATCATGAACTACTCACGTGGCTGATCATGCAATGATCATGTAGCTACCATGTACAGGTCACGTGAATGATCATACACCCATCAGGTGACTGATCATGCACTGATCACGTGGCTATCATGCACTGATCACGAGACTGATCATGCACTGTTCACGTCTATATCATGCACTGATCACATGACTGCCCATGCACTGATCACGTGGATGATCATACACTAATCTTGTGACAGATCATGCACTGATCACGTGGCTGATCATGCACTGATACCGTGACTGAGCATGGACTGATCACATGACTATCATGTAGTGATCACGTGACTTAATGGCGCTGATCATGTGACTGATCATGCGCTGATCATGTTTGCTATCATACACTGATCATGTGCCTCTGGAGGCAATAAACAAAGAGCTGAGTAGGCACGAATCAAACAGTCAGCAGGCAATAATCATGGAACTCAGGTGTGAGGAATCATGCTGCTCAGCTGGCAATAATCAAGCAGCTGAGCAGGCAGGAATTACGCAGCACAGCTGGCAATTGTCAAGCAGATGACAGGCAGGAATCGTGCAGCTCAGCTGGCAATTGTCAAGCAGATGAGCAGACAGTAATCACGCAGCTCAGCAGGCCCAGATCACGTGACTGAGCATGCACTGTTCACGTGGCTGATCATACACTGATCACGTGATGATCATGTACTGATCACTTGGATATCATGCACTGATCACGTGGCTGATCATACACTGTTCACGTGTCTGACCATGCACTGATCACGTGGCTGATCATACACTGCTCACGTAACTGATCATGCACTGATCACGTGGCTCGTCATGGATGATCACGTAGCAACCATATACTGGTCACGTGACTGATCATGCACTGATCACGAATGATCATGCACTGATCACGTGACTGATCATGCACTGATCACGTGACTGATCATGCACTGATCACGTGGCTATCATGCACTGCTCACGTGGCTGATCATGCACGATCACGTAGCAACCATGTACTGGTCACGTGACTGATCATGCACTGATCACGTTATTGATCATGCACTGATCACGTGGCTGATCATGCACTGATCACGTGGCTGATCACACATGTATCACGTGACTGATCATGCACTGATCACGTGGCTCTCATGCACTGATCACGTGGCTGTCATGCACTGATCACGTGGATATCATGCACTGATCACGTGGCTGATCACACACGTATCACATGACTGATCATGCACTGATCACGTGGCTATCATGCACTGATCACGTGGCTATCATGCACTGATCACGTGGCTGATCATGCAATGATCACGTAGCTACCATGTACTGATCACGTGACTGATCATGCACTGATCACGTAATTGATCATGCACTGATCACGTGGCTGATCATGCACTGATCACGTGGCTGATCATGCACTGATCACGTGACTGATCATGCACTGATCACGTGTCTGATCATGCACTGATCGCGTGGCTATCATGCACTGATCACGTGGCTGATCATGCCATGATCACGCAGCTACCATGTACTGGTCACATGACTGATCATGCACTGATCACGTGACTGATCATGCACTGATCACGTGGCTATCATGCACTACTCACGTGGCTGATCATGCAATGATCATGTAGCTACCATGTACAGGTCACGTGAATGATCATACACCCATCAGGTGACTGATCATGCACTGATCACGTGGCTATCATGCACTGATCACGAGACTGATCATGCACTGATCACGTCTATATCATGCACTGATCACATGACTGCCCATGCACTGATCACGTGGATGAACATACACTAATCTTGTGACAGATCATGCACTGATCACGTGGCTGATCATGCACTGATACCGTGACTGAGCATGGACTGATCACATGACTATCATGTAGTGATCACGTGACTTAATGGCGCTGATCATGTGACTGATCATGCGCTGATCATGTTTGCTATCATACACTGATCATGTGCCTCTGGAGGCAATAAACAAAGAGCTGAGTAGGCACGAATCAAACAGTCAGCAGGCAATAATCATGGAACACAGGTGTGAGGAATCATGATGCTCAGCTGGCAATAATCAAGCAGCTGAGCATGCAGGAATCGTGCAGCTCAGCTGGCAATTGTCAAGCAGATGAGCAGACAGTAATCACGCAGCTCAGCAGGCCCAGATCACGTGACTGAGCATGCACTGTTCACGTGGCTGATCATACACTGATCACGTGGCTGATCATGCACTGATCACGTGGCTATCATGCACTGATCACGTGGCTGATCATGCACTGATCACGTAGCTACCATGCACTGATCACGTGACTGATCATGCACTGATCACGTAATTGATCATGCACTGATCACGTGGCTGATCATGCACTGATCACGTGGCTGATCATGCACTGATCACGTAACTGATCATGCACTGATCACGTGACTGATCATGCACTGATCACGTGGCTATCATGCACTGATCACGTGGCTGACATACACTGATCACGTGCCTGATCATGCACTGATCACGTGGCTGATCATGCACTGATCACGTGACTGATCATGCACTGATATCGTGTCTGATCATGCACTGATCACGTGGCTATCATGCACTGCTCACGTGGCTGATCATGCCATGATCACGCAGCTACCATGTACTGGTCACATGCCTGATCATGCACTGATCACGTGACTGATCATGCAGTGATCACGTGGCTATCATGCACTACTCACGTGGCTGATCATGCAATGATCATGTAGCTACCATGTACAGGTCACTTGAATGATCATACACCCATCAGGTGACTGATCATGCACTGATCACGTGGCTATCATGCACTGATCACGGGACTGATCATGCACTGATCACGTCTATATCATGCACTGATCACATGACTGCCCATGCACTGATCACGTGGATGATCATACACTAATCTTGTGACAGATCATGCACTGATCACGTGGCTGATCATGCACTGATACCGTGACTGAGCATGGACTGATCACATGACTATCATGTAGTGATCACGTGACTTAATGGCGCTGATCATGTGACTGATCATGCGCTGATCATGTTTGCTATCATACACTGATCATGTGCCTCTGGAGGCAATAAACAAAGAGCTGAGTAGGCACGAATCAAACAGTCAGCAGGCAATAATCATGGAACTCAGGTGTGAGGAATCATGCTGCTCAGCTGGCAATAATCAAGCAGCTGAGCAGGCAGGAATTACGCAGCACAGCTGGCAATTGTCAAGCAGATGACAGGCAGGAATCGTGCAGCTCAGCTGGCAATTGTCAAGCAGATGAGCAGACAGTAATCACGCAGCTCAGCAGGCCCAGATCACGTGACTGAGCATGCACTGTTCACGTGGCTGATCATACACTGATCACGTGATGATCATGCACTGATCACTTGGATATCATGCACTGATCACGTGGCTGATCATACACTGTTCACGTGTCTGACCATGCACTGATCACGTGGCTGATCATACACTGCTCACGTAACTGATCATGCACTGATCACGTGGCTATCATGCACTGATCACGTGGCTGAACATGCACTGTTCACGTGGCTGATCACACACCTGTCACGTGACATATCATGCACTGATCACGTGGCACTCATGCACTGATCACGTGGCTTATCATACTCTGCTCACGTAACTCATGCACACATCACGTGGCTATCATGCACTGCTCACGTGGCTCATCATGGAATGATCACGTAGCAACCATATACTGGTCACGTGACTGATCATGCACTGATCACGTAAATGATCATGCACTGTTCACGTGACTGATCATGTACTGATCACGTGACTGATCATGCACTGATCACGTGGCTATCATGCTCTGCTCACGTGGCTGATCATGCAACGATCACGTAGCAACCATGTACTGGTCACGTGACTGATCATGCACTGAGCATGTAATTGATCATGCACTGATCACGTGGCTGATCATGCACTGATCACGTGGCTGATCATACACTGATCACGTAACTGATCATGCACTGATCACGTGACTGATCATGCACTGATCACGTGGCTATCATGCACTGATCACGTGGCTGGACATACACTGATCACGTGCCTGATCATGCACTGATCACGTGGCTGATCATGCACTGATCACGTGACTGATCATGCACTGATATCGTGTCTGATCATGCACTGATCACGTGGCTATCATGCACTGCTCACGTGGCTGATCATGCCATGATCACGCAGCTACCATGTACTGGTCACATGACTGATCATGCACTGATCACGTGACTGATCATGCAGTGATCACGTGGCTATCATGAACTACTCACGTGGCTGATCATGCAATGATCATGTAGCTACCATGTACAGGTCACGTGAATGATCATACACCCATCAGGTGACTGATCATGCACTGATCACGTGGCTATCATGCACTGATCACGAGACTGATCATGCACTGTTCACGTCTATATCATGCACTGATCACATGACTGCCCATGCACTGATCACGTGGATGATCATACACTAATCTTGTGACAGATCATGCACTGATCACGTGGCTGATCATGCACTGATACCGTGACTGAGCATGGACTGATCACATGACTATCATGCAGTGATCACGTGACTTAATGGCGCTGATCATGTGACTGATCATGCGCTGATCATGTTTGCTATCATACACTGATCATGTGCCTCTGGAGGCAATAAACAAAGAGCTGAGTAGGCACGAATCAAACAGTCAGCAGGCAATAATCATGGAACTCAGGTGTGAGGAATCATGCTGCTCAGCTGGCAATAATCAAGCAGCTGAGCAGGCAGGAATTACGCAGCACAGCTGGCAATTGTCAAGCAGATGACAGGCAGGAATCGTGCAGCTCAGCTGGCAATTGTCAAGCAGATGAGCAGACAGTAATCACGCAGCTCAGCAGGCCCAGATCACGTGACTGAACATGCACTGTTCACGTGGCTGATCATACACTGATCACGTGATGATCATGCACTGATCACTTGGATATCATGCACTGATCACGTGGCTGATCATACACTGTTCACGTGTCTGACCATGCACTGATCACGTGGCTGATCATACACTGCTCACGTAACTGATCATGCACTGATCACGTGGCTATCATGCACTGATCACGTGGCTGAACATGCACTGTTCACGTGGCTGATCACACACCTGTCACGTGACATATCATGCACTGATCACGTGGCACTCATGCACTGATCACGTGGCTTATCATACTCTGCTCACGTAACTCATGCACACATCACGTGGCTATCATGCACTGCTCACGTGGCTCGTCATGGAATGATCACGTAGCAACCATATACTGGTCACGTGACTGATCATGCAAAGATCACGTAAATGATCATGCACTGTTCACGTGACTGATCATGTACTGATCACGTGACTGATCATGCACTGATCACGTGGCTATCATGCTCTGCTCACGTGGCTGATCATGAAACGATCACGTAGCAACCATGTACTGGTCACGTGACTGATCATGCACTGATCACGTAATTGATCCTGCACTGATCACGTGGCTCATCATGCACTGATCACGTGGCTGATCACACATGTATCACGTGACTGATCATGCACTGATCCCGTGGCTCTCATGCACTGATCACGTGGCTGTCATGCACTGATCACGTGGATATCATGCACTGATCACGTGGCTGATCACACACGTATCACATGACTGATCATGCACTGATCACGTGGCTATCATGCACTGATCACGTGGCTATCATGCACTGATCACGTGGCTGATCATGCACTGATCACGTAGCTACCATGTACTGATCACGTGACTGATCATGCACTGATCACGTTATTGATCATGCACTGATCACGTGGCTGATCATGCACTGATCACGTGGCTGATCATGCACTGATCACGTGACTGATCATGCACTGATCTCGTGTCTGATCATGCACTGATCACGTGGCTATCATGCACTGATCACGTGGCTGATCATGCCATGATCACGCAGCTACCATGTACTGGTCACATGACTGATCATGCACTGATCACGTGACTGATCATGCACTGATCACGTGGCTATCATGAACTACTCACGTGGCTGATCATGCATTGATCATGTAGCTACCATGTACAGGTCACGTGAATGATCATACACCCATCAGGTGACTGATCATGCACTGATCACGTGGCTATCATGCACTGATCACGAGACTGATCATGCACTGTTCACGTCTATATCATGCACTGATCACATGACTGCCCATGCACTGATCACGTGGATGATCATACACTAATCTTGTGACAGATCATGCACTGATCACGTGGCTGATCATGCACTGATACCGTGACTGAGCATGGACTGATCACATGACTATCATGTAGTGATCACGTGACTTAATGGCGCTGATCATGTGACTGATCATGCGCTGATCATGTTTGCTATCATACACTGATCATGTGCCTCTGGAGGCAATAAACAAAGAGCTGAGTAGGCACGAATCAAACAGTCAGCAGGCAATAATCATGGAACACAGGTGTGAGGAATCATGCTGCTCAGCTGGCAATAATCAAGCAGCTGAGCAGGCAGGAATCGTGCAGCTCAGCTGGCAATTGTCAAGAAGATGAGCAGAGAGTAATCACGCAGCTCAGCAGGCCCAGATCACGTGACTGAGCATGCACTGTTCACGTGGCTGATCATACACTGATCACGTGGCTGATCATGCACTGATCACGTGGCTATCATGCACTGATCACGTGGCTGATCATGCACTGATCACGTGCTGACCATGCACTGATCACGTGGACTGATCATGCACTGATCACGTAACTGATCATGCACTGATCACGTGGCTGATCATGCACTGATCACGTGGCTGATCATGCACTGATCACGTAACTGATCATGCACTGATCACGTGCCTGATCATGCACTGATCACGTGGCTGATCATGCACTGATCACGTGACTGATCATGCACTGATCACGTGTCTGATCATGCACTGATCACGTGGCTATCATGCACTGCTCACATGGCTGATCATGCCATGATCACGCAGCTACCATGTACTGGTCACATGACTGATCATGCACTGATCACGTGACTGATCATGCACTGATCACGTGGCTATCATGCACTACTCACGTGGCTGATCATGCAATGATCATGTAGCTACCATGTACAGGTCACGTGAATGATCATGCACCCATCAGGTGACTGATCATGCACTGATCACGTGGACTGATCATGCACTGATCACGTCTATATCATGCACTGATCACATGACTGCCCATGCACTGATCACGTGGATGATCATACACTAATCATGTGACAGATCATGCACTGATCACGTGGCTGATCATGCACTGATACGTGACTGAGCATGGACTGATCACATGACTATCATGTAGTGATCACGTGACTTAATGGCGCTGATCATGTGACTGATCATGCACTGATCATGTTTGCTATCATACACTGATCATGTGCCTCTGGAGGCAATAAACAAAGAGCTGAGTAGGCACGAATCAAACAGTCAGCAGGCAATAATCATGGAACACAGGTGTGAGGAATCATGCTGCTCAGCTGGCAATAATCAAGCAGCTGAGCAGGCAGGAATCGTGCAGCTCAGCTGGCAATTGTCAAGCAGATGAGCAGACAGTAATCACGCAGCTCAGCAGGCCCTGATCACGTGACTGAGCATGCACTGTTCACGTGGCTGATCATACACTGATCACGTGATGATCATGCACTGATCACGTGGCTATCATGCACTGATCACGTGGCTGATCATGCAATGATCACGTGCTACCATGTACTGATCACGTGACTGATCATGCACTGATCACGTAACTGATCATGCACTGATCACGTGGCTGATCATGCACTGATCACGTGGCTGATCATGCACTGATCACGTGACTGATCATGCACTGATCACGTGTCTGATCATGCACTGATCACGTGGCTATCATGCACTGCTCACGTGGCTGATCATGCCATGATCACGCAGCTACCATGTACTGGTCACATGACTGATCATGCACTGATCACGTGACTGATCATGCAGTGATCACGTGGCTATCATGAACTACTCACGTGGCTGATCATGCAATGATCATGTAGCTACCATGTACAGGTCACGTGAATGATCATACACCCATCAGGTGACTGATCATGCACTGATCACGTGGCTATCATGCACTGATCACGAGACTGATCATGCACTGTTCACGTCTATATCATGCACTGATCACATGACTGCCATGCACTGATCACGTGGATGATCATACACTAATCTTGTGACAGTTCATGCACTGATCACGTGGCTGATCATGCACTGATACCGTGACTGAGCATGGACTGATCACATGACTATCATGTAGTGATCACGTGACTTAATGGCGCTGATCATGTGACTGATCATGCGCTGATCATGTTTGCTATCATACACTGATCATGTGCCTCTGGAGGCAATAAACAAAGAGCTGAGTAGGCACGAATCAAACAGTCAGCAGGCAATAATCATGGAACACAGGTGTGAGGAATCATGCTGCTCAGCTGGCAATAATCAAGCAGCTGAGCATGCAGGAATCGTGCAGCTCAGCTGGCAATTGTCAAGCAGATGAGCAGACAGTAATCACGCAGCTCAGCAGGCACTGATCACGTGACTGAGCATGCACTGATCACGTGGCTGATCATGCACTGATCACGTGGCTGATCATGCACTGATCACGTGGCTATCATGCACTGATCACGTGGCTGATCATGCACTGATCACGTGCTGATCATGCACTGATCACGTGACTGATCATGCACTGATCACGTGGCTATCATGCACTGATCACGTGGCTGATCATGCATGATCACGCAGCTACCATGTACTGGTCACGTGACTGATCATGCACTGATCACGTGACTGATCATGCACTGATCACGTGGCTATCATGCACTACTCACGTGGCTGATCATGCAATGATCATGTAGCTACCATGTACAGGTCACGTGAATGATCATACACCCATCACGTGACTGATCATGCACTGATCACGTGGCTATCATGCACTGATCACGTGACTGATCATGCACTGATCACGTCTATATCATGCACTGATCACATGACTGCCCATGCACTGATCACGTGGATGATCATACACTAATCACGTGACAGATCATGCACTGATCACGTGGCTGATCATGCACTGATACGTGACTGAGCATGGACTGATCACATGACTATCATGTAGTGATCACGTGACTTAATGGCACTGATCATGTGACTGATCATGCGCTGATCATGTTTGCTATCATACACTGATCATGTGCCTCTGGAGGCAATAAACAAAGAGCTGAGTAGGCACGAATCAAACAGTCAGCAGGCAATAATCATGGAACACAGGTGTGAGGAATCATGCTGCTCAGCTGGCAATAATCAAGCAGCTGATCAGGCAGGAATCATGCAGCTCAGCTGGCAATTGTCAAGAAGATGAGCAGAGAGTAATCACGCAGCTCAGCAGGCACAGATCACGTGACTGAGCATGCACTGATCACGTGGCTGATCATGCACTGATCACGTGGCTGATCATGCACTGATCACGTGGCTATCATGCACTGATCACGTGGCTGATCATGCACTGATCACGTGGCTACCATGTACTGATCACGTGACTGATCATGCACTGATCACGTAACTGATCATGCACTGATCACGTGGCTGATCATGCACTGATCACGTGGCTGATCATGCACTGATCACGTAACTGATCATGCACTGATCACGTGACTGATCATGCACTGATCACGTGGCTGATCATGCACTGATCACGTGACTGATCATGCACTGATCACGTGTCTGATCATGCACTGATCACGTGGCTATCATGCACTGCTCACATGGCTGATCATGCCATGATCACGCAGCTACCATGTACTGGTCACATGACTGATCATGCACTGATCACGTGACTGATCATGCACTGATCACGTGGCTATCATGAACTACTCACGTGGCTGATCATGCAATGATCATGTAGCTACCATGTACAGGTCACGTGAATGATCATACACCCATCAGGTGACTGATCATGCACTGATCACGGGACTGATCATGCACTGTTCACGTCTATATCATGCACTGATCACATGACTGCCCATGCACTGATCACGTGGATGATCATACACTAATCTTGTGACAGATCATGCACTGATCACGTGGCTGATCATGCACTGATACCGTGACTGAGCATGGACTGCTCACATGACTATCATGTAGTGATCACGTGACTTAATGGCGCTGATCATGTGACTGATCATGCACTGATCATGTTTGCTATCATACACTGATCATGTGCCTCTGGAGGCAATAAAAAAAGAGCTGAGTAGGCACGAATCAAACAGTCAGCAGGCAATAATCATGGAACACAGGTGTGAGGAATCATGCTGCTCAGCTGGCAATAATCAAGCAGCTGAGCAGGCAGGAATCGTGCAGCTCAGCTGGCAATTGTCAAGCAGATGAGCAGACAGTAATCACGCAGCTCAGCAGGCCCAGATCACGTGACTGAGCATGCACTGTTCACGTGGCTGATCATACACTGATCACGTGATGATCATGCACTGATCACGTGGCTATCATGCACTGATCACGTGGCTGATCAGGCAATGATCACGTGCTACCATGTACTGGTCACGTAACTGATCATGCACTGATCACGTAACTGATCATGCACTGATCACGTGGCTGATCATGCACTGATCACGTGGCTGATCATGCACTGATCACGTGACTGATCATGCACTGATCACGTGACTGATCATGCACTGATCACGTGGCTATCATGCACTGATCACGTGGCTGATCATGCATGATCACGCAGCTACCATGCACTGGTCACATGACTGATCATGCACTGATCACGTGACTGATCATGCACTGATCACGTGGCTATCATGAACTACTCACGTGGCTGATCATGCAATGATCATGTAGCTACCATGTACTGGTCACGTGAATGATCATACACTGATCAGGTGACTGATCATGCACTGATCACGTGGCTATCATGCACTGATCACGTGACTGATCATGCACTGATCACGTCTATATCATGCACTGATCACATGACTGCCATGCACTGATCACGTGGATGATCATACACTGATCTTGTGACAGATCATGCACTGATCACGTGGCTGATCATGCACTGATACCGTGACTGAGCATGGACTGATCACATGACTATCATGCAGTGATCACGTGACTTAATGCGCTGATCATGTGACTGATCATGCACTGATCATGTTTGCTATCATACACTGATCATGTGCCTCTGGAGGCAATAAACAAAGAGCTGAGTAGGCACGAATCAAACAGTCAGCAGGCAATAATCATGGAACACAGGTGTGAGGAATCATGCTGCTCAGTTGGCAATAATCAAGCAGCTGAGCATGCAGGAATCGTGCAGCTCAGCTGGCAATTGTCAAGCAGATGAGCAGACAGTAATCACGTAGCTCATCATGCACTGATCACGTGACTGATCATGCACTGATCACGTGGCTGATCATGCACTGATCACGTGGCTGATCATGCACTGATCACGTGGCTATCATGCACTGATCACGTGGCTGATCATGCACTGATCACGTGCTGATCATGCACTGATCACGTGACTGATCATGCACTGATCACGTGGCTATCATGCACTGCTCACGTGGCTGATCATGCCATGATCACGCAGCTACCATGTACTGGTCACATGACTGATCATGCACTGATCACGTGACTGATCATGCAGTGATCACGTGGCTATCATGAACTACTCACGTGGCTGATCATGCAATGATCATGTAGCTACCATGTACAGGTCACGTGAATGATCATACACCCATCAGGTGACTGATCATGCACTGATCACGTGGCTATCATGCACTGATCACGAGACTGATCATGCACTGTTCACGTCTATATCATGCACTGATCACATGACTGCCCGTGCACTGATCACGTGGATGATCATACACTAATCTTGTGACAGATCATGCACTGATCACGTGGCTGATCATGCACTGATACCGTGACTGAGCATGGACTGATCACATGACTATCATGTAGTGATCACGTGACTTAATGGCGCTGATCATGTGACTGATCATGCGCTGATCATGTTTGCTATCATACACTGATCATGTGCCTCTGGAGGCAATAAACAAAGAGCTGAGTAGGCACGAATCAAACAGTCAGCAGGCAATAATCATGGAACACAGGTGTGAGGAATCATGCTGCTCAGCTGGCAATAATCAAGCAGCTGAGCAGGCAGGATTACGCAGCACAGCTGGCAATTGTCAAGCAGATGACAGGCAGGAATCGTGCAGCTCAGCTGGCAATTGTCAAGCAGATGAGCAGACAGTAATCACGCAGCTCAGCAGGCCCAGATCACGTGACTGAGCATGCACTGTTCACGTGGCTGATCATACACTGATCACGTGATGATCATGCACTGATCCCTTGGATATCATGCACTGATCACGTGGCTGATCATACACTGTTCACGTGTCTGACCATGCACTGATCACGTGGCTGATCATACACTGCTCACGTAACTGATCATGCACTGATCACGTGGCTATCATGCACTGATCACGTGGCTGAACATGCACTGTTCACGTGGCTGATCACACACCTGTCACGTGACATATCATGCACTGATCACGTGGCACTCATGCACTGATCACGTGGCTGATCATACTCTGCTCACGTAACTCATGCACACATCACGTGGCTATCATGATCTGCTCACGTGGCTCGTCATGGAATGATCACGTAGCAACCATATACTGGTAACGTGACTGATCATGCAAAGATCACGTAAATGATCATGCACTGTTCACGTGACTGATCATGTACTGATCACGTGACTGATCATGCACTGATCACGTGGCTATCATGCTCTGCTCACGTGGCTGATCATGCAACGATCACGTAGCAACCATGTACTGGTCACGTGACTGATCATGCACTGATCACGTAATTGATCCTGCACTGATCACGTGGCTCATCATGCACTGATCACGTGGCTGATCACACATGTATCACGTGACTGATCATGCACTGATCACGTGGCTCTCATGCACTGATCACGTGGCTGTCATGCACTGATCACGTGGATATCATGCACTGATCACGTGGCTGATCACACACGTATCACATGACTGATCATTCACTGATCACGTTGCTATAATGCACTGATCACGTGGCTATCATGCACTGATCACGTGGCTGATCAGGCAATGATCACGTAGCTACCATGTACTGGTCACGTGACTGATCATGCACTGATCACGTAATTGATCATGCACTGATCACGTGGCTGATCATGCACTGATCACGTGGCTGATCATACACTGATTACATAACTGATCATGCACTGATCACGTGACTGATCATGCACTGATCACGTGGCTATCATGCACTGATCACGTGGCTGACACACTGATCACGTGCCTGATCATGCACTGATCACGTGGCTGATCATGCACTGATCACGTGACTGATCATGCACTGATCACGTGGCTGATCATGCACTGATCACGTGACTGATCATGCACTGATCACGTGACTGATCATGCACTGATCACGTGGCTATCATGCACTGATCACGTGGCTGATCATGCATGATCACGCAGCTACCATGTACTGGTCACATGACTGATCATGCACTGATCACGTGACTGATCATGCACTGATCACGTGGCTATCATGCACTGATCACGTGGCTGATCATGCAATGATCATGTAGCTATCATGTACAGGTCACGTGAATGATCATACACTGATCAGGTGACTGATCATGCACTGATCACGTGGCTATCATGCACTGATCACGTGACTGATCATGCACTGATCACGTCTATATCATGCACTGATCACATGACTGCCCATGCACTGATCACGTGGATGATCATACACTGATCTTGTGACAGATCATGCACTGATCACGTGGCTGATCATGCACTGATCACGTGACTGATCATGCACTGATCACGTGTCTGATCATGCACTGATCACGTGGCTATCATGCACTGCTCACGTGGCTGATCATGCCATGATCACGCAGCTACCATGTACTGGTCACATGACTGATCATGCACTGATCACGTAACTGATCATGCAGTGATCACGTGGCTATCATGAACTACTCACGTGGCTGATCATGCAATGATCATGTAGCTACCATGTACAGGTCACGTGAATGATCATACACCCATCAGGTGACTGATCATGCACTGATCACGTGGCTATCATGCACTGATCACGAGACTGATCATGCACTGTTCACGTCTATATCATGCACTGATCACATGACTGCCCGTGCACTGATCACGTGCATGATCATACACTAATCTTGTGACAGATCATGCACTGATCACGTGGCTGATCATGCACTGATACCGTGACTGAGCATGGACTGATCACATGACTATCATGTAGTGATCACGTGACTTAATGGCGCTGATCATGTGACTGATCATGCGCTGATCATGTTTGCTATCATACACTGATCATGTGCCTCTGGAGGCAATAAACAAAGAGCTGAGTAGGCACGAATCAAACAGTCAGCAGGCAATAATCATGGAACTCAGGTGTGAGGAATCATGCTGCTCAGCTGGCAATAATCAAGCAGCTGAGCAGGCAGGAATCGTGCAGCTCAGCTGGCAATTGTCAAGCAGATGAGCAGACAGTAATCACGCAGCTCAGCAGGCCCAGATCACGTGACTGAGCATGCACTGTTCACGTGGCTGATCATACACTGATCACGTGATGATCATGCACTGATCACTTGGATATCATGCACTGATCACGTGGCTGATCATACACTGTTCACGCGTCTGACCATGCACTGATCACGTGGCTGATCATACACTGCTCACGTAACTGATCATGCACTGATCACGTGGCTATCATGCACTGATCACGTGGCTGAACATGCACTGTTCACGTGGCTGATCACACACCTGTCACGTGACATATCATGCACTGATCACGTGGCACTCATGCACTGATCACGTGGCTGATCATACTCTGCTCACGTAACTCATGCACACATCACGTGGCTATCATGCACTGCTCACGTGGCTCGTCATGGAATGATCACGTAGCAACCATATACTGGTCACGTGACTGATCATGCAAAGATCACGTAAATGATCATGCACTGTTCACGTGACTGATCATGTACTGATCACGTGACTGATCATGCACTGATCACGTGGCTATCATGCTCTGCTCACGTGGCTGATCATGCAACGATCACGTAGCAACCATGTACTGGTCACGTGACTGATCATGCACTGATCACGTAATTGATCCTGCACTGATCACGTGGCTCATCATGCACTGATCACGTGGCTGATCACACATGTATCACGTGACTGATCATGCACTGATCACGTGGCTCTCATGCACTGATCACGTGGCTGTCATGCACTGATCACGTGGATATCATGCACTGATCACGTGGCTGATCACACACGTATCACATGACTGATCATGCACTGATCACGTGGCTATCATGCACTGATCACGTGGCTGATCATGCACTGATCACGTGGCTACCATGTACTGGTCACGTGACTGATCATGCACTGATCACGTAATTGATCATGCACTGATCACGTGGCTGATCATGCACTGATCACGTGGCTGATCATACACTGATCACATAACTGATCATGCACTGATCACGTGACTGATCATGCACTGATCACGTGGCTATCATGCACTGATCACGTGGCTGATCATACACTGATCACGTGCCTGATCATGCACTGATCACGTGGCTGATCATGCACTGATCACGTGACTGATCATGCACTGATCTCGTGTCTGATCATGCACTGATCACGTGGCTATCATGCACTGCTCACGTGGCTGATCATGCCATGATCACGCAGCTACCATGTACTGGTCACATGACTGATCATGCACTGATCACGTGACTGATCATGCACTGATCACGTGGCTATCATGAACTACTCACGTGGCTGATCATGCAATGATCATGTAGCTACCATGTACAGGTCACGTGAATGATCATACACCCATCAGGTGACTGATCATGCACTGATCACGTGGCTATCATGCACTGATCACGAGACTGATCATGCACTGTTCACGTCTATATCATGCACTGATCACATGACTGCCCGTGCACTGATCACGTGGATGATCATACACTAATCTTGTGACAGATCATGCACTGATCACGTGGCTGATCATGCACTGATACCGTGACTGAGCATGGACTGATCACATGACTATCATGTAGTGATCACGTGACTTAATGGCGCTGATCATGTGACTGATCATGCGCTGATCATGTTTGCTATCATACACTGATCATGTGCCTCTGGAGGCAATAAACAAAGAGCTGAGTAGGCACGAAACAAACAGTCAGCAGGCAATAATCATGGAACACAGGTGTGAGGAATCATGCTGCTCAGCTGGCAATAATCAAGCAGCTGAGCATTCAGGAATCATGCAGCACAGCTGGCAATTGTCAAGCACATGAGCAGACAGTAATCACGCAGCTCAGCAGGCCCAGATCACGTGACTGAGCATGCACTGTTCACGTGGCTGATCATACACTGATCACGTGGCTGATCATGCACTGATCACGTGGCTATCATGCACTGATCACGTGGCTGATCATGCACTGATCACGTGGCTACCATGTACTGATCACGTGACTGATCATGCACTGAGCACGTAATTGATCATGCACTGATCATGTGGCTGATCATGCACTGATCACGTGGCTGATCATGCACTGATCACATAACTGATCATGCACTGATCACGTGACTGATCATGCACTGATCACGTGGCTATCATGCACTGATCACTTGGCTGGACATACACTGATCACGTGCCTGATCATGCACTGATCACGTGGCTGATCATGCACTGATCACGTGACTGATCATGCACTGATATCGTGTCTGATCATGCACTGATCACGTGGCTATCATGCACTGCTCACATGGCTGATCATGCCATGATCACGCAGCTACCATGTACTGGTCACATGACTGATCATGCACTGATCACGTGCCTGATCATGCAGTGATCACGTGGCTATCATGAACTACTCACGTGGCTGATCATGCAATGATCATGTAGCTACCATGTACAGGTCACGTGAATGATCATACACCCATCAGGTGACTGATCATGCACTGATCACGTGGCTATCATGCACTGATCACGAGACTGATCATGCACTGTTCACGTCTATATCATGCACTGGTCACATGACTGCCCGTGCACTGATCACGTGGATGATCATACACTAATCTTGTGACAGATCATGCACTGATCACGTGGCTGATCATGCACTGATACGTGACTGAGCATGGACTGATCACATAGCTATCATGTAGTGATCACGTGACTTAATGGCACTGATCATGTGACTGATCATGCGCTGATCATGTTTGCTATCATACACTGATCATGTGCCTCTGGAGGCAATAAACAAAGAGCTGAGTAGGCACGAATCAAACAGTCAGCAGGCAATAATCATGGAACACAGGTGTGAGGAATCATGCTGCTCAGCTGGCAATAATCAAGCAGCTGAGCAGGCAGGAATCGTGCAGCTCAGCTGGCAATTGTCAAGCAGATGAGCAGACAGTAATCACGCAGCTCAGCAGGCCCAGATCACGTGACTGAGCATGCACTGTTCACGTGGCTTATCATACACTGATCACGTAATGATCATGTACTGATCACTTGGATATCATGCACTGATCACGTGGCTGATCATGCACTGATCACGTGATTGATCATGCACTGATCTCGTGGCTGATCATGCACTGATCACGTGGGTATCATGCACTGATCACGTGGCTGATCATGCAATGATCACGCGGCTACCATGTACTGGTCACATGACTGATCATGCACTGATCACGTGACTGATCATGCACTGATCACGTGGCTATCATGCACTACTCACGTGGCTGATCATGCAATGATCACGTAGCTACAATGTACTGGTCACGTGAATGATCATGCACCGATCAGGTGACTGATCATGCACTGATCACGTGGCTATCATGCACTGATCATGAGACTGATCATGCACTGTTCACGTCTATATCATGCACTGATCACATGACTGCCCGTGCACTGATCACGTGCATGATCATACACTAATCTTGTGACAGATCATGCACTGATACCGTGACTGAGCATGGACTGATCACATGACTATCATGTAGTGATCACGTGACTTAATGGCGCTGATCATGTGACTGATCATGCGCTGATCATGTTTGCTATCATACACTGATCATGTGCCTCTGGAGGCAATAAACAAAGAGCTGAGTAGGCACGAATCAAACAGTCAGCAGGCAATAATCATGGAACACAGGTGTGAGGAATCATGCTGCTCAGCTGGCAATAATCCAGTAGCTGAGCAGGCAGGAATTACGCAGCACAGCTGGCAATTGTCAAGCAGATGACAGGCAGGAATCGTGCAGCTCAGCTGGCAATTGTCAAGCAGATGAGCAGACAGTAATCACGCAGCTCAGCAGGCCCAGATCACGTGACTGAGCATGCACTGTTCACGTGGCTAATCATACACTGATCATGTGATGATCATGTACTGATCACTTGGATATCATGCACTGATCACGTGGCTGATCATACACTGTTCACGTGTCTGACCATGCACTGATCACGTGGCTGATCATACACTGCTCACGTAACTGATCATGCACTGATCACGTGGCTATCATGCACTGATCACGTGGCTGAACATGCACTGTTCACGTGGCTGATCACATACCTGTCACGTGACATATCATGCACTGATCACGTGGCACTCATGCACTGATCACGTGGCTGATCATACTCTGCTCACATAACTCATGCACACATCACGTGGCTATCATGCACTGCTCACGTGGCTCGTCATGGAATGATCACGTAGCAACCATATACTGGTAACGTGACTGATCATGCAAAGATCACGTAAATGATCATGCACTGTTCACGTGACTGATCATGTACTGATCACGTGACTGATCATGCACTGACCACGTGGCTATCATGCTCTGCTCACGTGGCTGATCATGCAACGATCACGTAGCAACCATGTACTGGTCACGTGACTGATCATGCACTGATCACGTAATTGATCCTGCACTGATCACGTGGCTCATCATGCACTGATCACGTGGCTGATCACACATGTATCACGTGACTGATCATGCACAGATCCCGTGGCTCTCATGCACTGATCACGTGGCTGTCATGCACTGATCACGTGGATATCATGCAGTGATCATGTGGCTGATCACACACGTATCACATGACTGATCATGCACTGATCACGTGGCTATCATGCACTGAAAACGTGGCTATCATGCACTGATCACGTGGCTTATCAGGCAATGATCACGTAGCTACCTTGTACTGGTCACATAACTGATCATTCACTGAGCACGTAATTGATCATGCACTGATCATGTGGCTGATCATGCACTGATCACGTGGCTGATCATACACTTATCACATAATTGATCATGCACTGATCACGTGACTGATCATGCACTGATCACGTGGCTATCATGCACTGATCACTTGGCTGGACATACACTGATCACGTGCCTGGTCATGCACTGATCACGTGGCTGATCATGCACTGATCACGTGACTGATCATGCACTTATCTCATGTCTGATCATGCACTGATCACGTGACTGATCATGCACTTATCTCATGTCTGATCATGCACTGATCACGTGGCTGATCACACACGTATCACATGACTGATCATGCACTGATCACGTGGCTATCATGCACTGATCACGTGGCTATCATGCACTGATCATGTGGCTGATCAGGCAATGATCACGTAGCTACCATGTACTGATCACGTGACTGATCATGCACTGATCACGTAATTGATCATGCACTGATCATGTGGCTGATCATGCACTGATCACGTGGCTGATCATACACTGATCACATAACTGATCATGCACTGATCACGTGACTGATCATGCACTGATCACGTGGCTATCATGCACTGATCACTTGGCTGGACATACACTGATCACGTGCCTGGTCATGCACTGATCACGTGGCTGATCATGCACTGATCACGTGACTGATCATGCACTGATCTCGTGTCTGATCATGCACTGATCACGTGGCTATCATGCACTGCTCACGTGGCTGATCATGCCATGATCACGCAGCTACCATGTACTGGTCACATGACTGATCATGCACTGATCACGTGACTGATCATGCAGTGATCACGTGGCTATCATGAACTACTCACGTGGCTGATCATGCAATGATCATGTAGCTACCATGTACAGGTCACGTGAATGATCATACACCCATCAGGTGACTGATCATGCACTGATCACGTGGCTATCATGCACTGATCACGAGACTGATCATGCACTGTTCACGTCTATATCATGCACTGATCACATGACTGCCCGTGCACTGATCACGTGCATGATCATACACTAATCTTGTGACAGATCATGCACTGATCACGTGGCTATTCATGCACTGATACCGTGACTGAGCATGGACTGATCACATGACTATCATGTAGTGATCACGTGACTTAATGGCGCTGATCATGTGACTGATCATGCGCTGATCATGTTTGCTATCATACACTGATCATGTGCCTCTGGAGGCAATAAACAAAGAGCTGAGTAGGCACGAATCAAACAGTCAGCAGGCAATAATCATGGAACACAGGTGTGAGGAATCATGCTGCTCAGCTGGCAATAATCAAGCAGCTGAGCAGGCAGGAATTACGCAGCACAGCTGGCAATTGTCAAGCAGATGACAGGCAGGAATCGTGCAGCTCAGCTGGCAATTGTCAAGCAGATGAGCAGACAGTAATCACGCAGCTCAGCAGGCCCAGATCACGTGACTGAGCATGCACTGTTCACGTGGCTGATCATACACTGATCACGTGATGATCATGTACTGATCACTTGGATATCATGCACTGATCACGTGGCTGATCATACACTGTTCACGTGTCTGACCATGCACTGATCACGTGGCTGATCATACACTGCTCACGTAACTGATCATGCACTGATCACGTGGCTATCATGCACTGATCACGTGGCTGAACATGCAATGTTCACGTGGCTGATCACACACCTGTCACGTGACATATCATGCACTGATCACGTGGCACTTATGCACTGATCACGTGGCTGATCATACTCTGCTCACGTAACTAATGCACACATCACGTGGCTATCATGCACTGCTCACGTGGCTCGTCATGGAATGATCACGTAGCAACCATATACTGGTAACGTGACTGATCATGCAAAGATCACGTAAATGATTATGCACTGTTCACGTGACTGATCATGCACTGACCACGTGGCTATCATGCTCTGCTCACGTGGCTGATCATGCAACGATCACGTAGCAACCATGTACTGGTCACGTGACTGATCATGCACTGATCACGTAATTGATCCTGCACTGATCACGTGGCTCATCATGCACTGATCACGTGGCTGATCAAACATGTATCACGTGACTGATCATGCACTGATCCCGTGGCTCTCATGCACTGATCACGTGGCTGTCATGCACTGATCACGTGGATATCATGCACTGATCATGTGGCTGATCACGCACGTATCACGTGACTGATCATGCACTGATCACGTGACTATCATGCACTGATCACGTGGCTATCATGCACTGATCACGTGGCTGATCAGGCAATGATCACGTAGCTACCATGTACTGGTCACGTGACTGATCATGCACTGATCACGTAATTGATCATGCACTGATCATGTGGCTGATCATGCACTGATCACGTGGCTGATCATACTGATCACATAACTGTCATGCACTGATCACGTGACTGATCATGCACTGATCACGTGGCTATCATGCACTGATCACGTGGCTGGACATACACTGATCACGTGGCTGGTCATGCACTGATCACGTGGCTGATCATGCACTGATCACGTGACTGATCATGCACTGATCTCGTGTCTGATCATGCACTGATCACGTGGCTATCATGCACTGCTCACGTGGCTGATCATGCAATGATCACGTAGCTACCATGTACTGGTCACGTGACTGATCATGCACTGATCACGTGACTGATCATGCAGTGATCACGTGGCTATCATGAACTGATCACGTGGCTGATCATGCAATGATCATGTAGCTACCATGTACTGGTCACGTGAATGATCATGCACCGATCAGGTGACTGATCATGCACTGATCACGTGGCTATCATGCACTGATCACGGGACTGATCATGCACTGTTCACGTCTAATCATGCACTGATCACGTGACTGCCCGTGCACTGATCACGTGGCTGATCATGCACTAATCACGTGACAGATCATGCACTGATCACGTGGCTGATCATGCACTGATCACGTGACTGATCATGCACTGATCTCGTGTCTGATCATGCACTGATCACGTGGCTATCATGCACTGCTCACGTGGCTGATCATGCCATGATCACGCAGCTACCATGTACTGGTCACATGACTGATCATGCACTGATCACGTGACTGATCATGCAGTGATCACGTGGCTATCATGAACTACTCACGTGGCTGATCATGCAATGATCATGTAGCTACCATGTACAGGTCACGTGAATGATCATACACCCATCAGGTGACTGATCATGCACTGATCACGTGGCTATCATGCACTGATCACGAGACTGATCATGCACTGTTCACGTCTATATCATGCACTGATCACATGACTGCCCGTGCACTGATCACGTGCATGATCATACACTAATCTTGTGACAGATCATGCACTGATCACGTGGCTATTCATGCACTGATACCGTGACTGAGCATGGACTGATCACATGACTATCATGTAGTGATCACGTGACTTAATGGCGCTGATCATGTGACTGATCATGCGCTGATCATGTTTGCTATCATACACTGATCATGTGCCTCTGGAGGCAATAAACAAAGAGCTGAGTAGGCACGAATCAAACAGTCAGCAGGCAATAATCATGGAACACAGGTGTGAGGAATCATGCTGCTCAGCTGGCAATAATCAAGCAGCTGAGCAGGCAGGAATTACGCAGCACAGCTGGCAATTGTCAAGCAGATGACAGGCAGGAATCGTGCAGCTCAGCTGGCAATTGTCAAGCAGATGAGCAGACAGTAATCACGCAGCTCAGCAGGCCCAGATCACGTGACTGAGCATGCACTGTTCACGTGGCTGATCATACACTGATCACGTGATGATCATGCACTGATCACTTGGATATCATGCACTGATCACGTGGCTGATCATACACTGTTCACGTGGCTGACCATGCACTGATCACGTGGCTGATCATACACTGCTCACGTAACTGATCATGCACTGATCACGTGGCTATCATGCACTGATCACGTGGCTGAACATGCACTGTTCACGTGGCTGATCACACACTGTCACGTGACATATCATGCACTGATCACGTGGCACTCATGCACTGATCACGTGGCTGATCATACTCTGCTCACGTAACTCATGCACACATCACGTGGCTATCATGCACTGCTCACGTGGCTCGTCATGGAATGATCACGTAGCAACCATATACTGGTAACGTGACTGATCATGCAAAGATCACGTAAATGATTATGCACTGTTCACGTGACTGATCATGCACTGACCACGTGGCTATCATGCTCTGCTCAGGTGGCTGATCATGCAACGATCACGTAGCAACCATGTACTGGTCACGTGACTGATCATGCACTGATCACGTAATTGATCCTGCACTGATCACGTGGCTCATCATGCACTGATCACGTGGCTGATCACACATGTATCACGTGACTGATCATGCACTGATCCCGTGGCTCTCATGCACTGATCACGTGGCTGTCATGCACTGATCACGTGGCTATCATGCACTGAGCATGTGGCTGATCACACACGTATCACATGACTGATCATGCACTGATCACGTGGCTATCATGCACTGATCACGTGGCTATCATGCACTGATCACGTGGCTGATCAGGCAATGATCACGTAGCTACCATGTACTGGTCACGTGACTGATCATGCACTGAGCACGTAATTGATCATGCACTGATCATGTGGCTGATCATGCACTGATCACGTGGCTGATCATACACTGATCACATAACTGATCATGCACTGATCACGTGACTGATCATGCACTGATCACGTGGCTATCATGCACTGATCACTTGGCTGGACATGCACTGATCACGTGCCTGGTCATGCACTGATCACGTGGCTGATCATGCACTGATCACGTGACTGATCATGCACTGATCTCGTGTCTGATCATGCACTGATCACGTGGCTATCATGCACTGCACGTGGCTGATCATGCCATGATCACGCAGCTACCATGTACTGGTCACATGACTGATCATGCACTGATCACGTGACTGATCATGCAGTGATCACGTGGCTATCATGAACTACTCACGTGGCTGATCATGCAATGATCATGTAGCTACCATGTACCGGTCACGTGACTGATCATACACCCATCACGTGACTGATCATGCACTGATCACGTGGCTATCATGCACTGATCACGTGACTGATCATGCACTGTTCACGTCTAATCATGCACTGATCACATGACTGTCCGTGCACTGATCACGTGGCTGATCATACACTAATCTTGTGACAGATCATGCACTGATCACGTGGCTGATCATGCACTGATCACGTGACTGATCATGCACTGATCACGTGTCTGATCATGCACTGATCACGTGGCTATCATGCACTGCTCACGTGGCTGATCATGCCATGATCACGCAGCTACCATGTACTGGTCACATGACTGATCATGCACTGATCACGTGACTGATCATGCACTGATCACGTGGCTATCATGCACTACTCACGTGGCTGATCATGCAATGATCACGTAGCTACCATGTACAGGTCACGTGAATGATCATACACCGATCACGTGACTGATCATGCACTGATCACGTGGCTATCATGCACTGATCACGAGACTGATCATGCACTGTTCACGTCTATATCATGCACTGATCACATGACTGCCCGTGCACTGATCACGTGCATGATCATACACTAATCTTGTGACAGATCATGCACTGATCACGTGGCTGATCATGCACTGATACCGTGACTGAGCATGGACTGATCACATGACTATCATGTAGTGATCACGTGACTTAATGGCGCTGTTCATGTGACTGATCATGCGCTGATCATGTTTGCTATCATACACTGATCATGTGCCTCTGGAGGCAATAAACAAAGAGCTGAGTAGGCACGAATCAAACAGTCAGCAGGCAATAATCATGGAACTCAGGTGTGAGGAATCATGCTGCTCAGCTGGCAATAATCAAGCAGCTGAGCAGGCAGGAATTACGCAGCACAGCTGGCAATTGTCAAACAGATGAGAGGCAGGAATCGTGCAGCTCAGCTGGCAATTGTCAAGCAGATGAGCAGACAGTAATCACGCAGCTCAGCAGGCCCATATCACGTGACTGAGCATGCACTGTTCACGTGGCTTATTCTACACTGATCACGTGATGATCATGCACTGATCACTTGGATATCATGCACTGATCACGTGGCTGATCATACACTGTTCACGTGTATGGCCATGCACTGATCACGTGGCTGATCATACACTGCTCACGTAACTGATCATGCACTGATCACGTGGCTATCATGCACTGATCACGTGGCTGAAAATGCACTGTTCACGTGGCTGATCACACACCTGTCACGTGACATATCATGCACTGATCACGTGGCACTCATGCACTGATCACGTGGCTGATCATACTCTGCTCACGTAACTCATGCACACATCACGTGGCTATCATGCACTGCTCACGTGGCTCGTCATGGAATGATCACGTAGCAACCATATACTGGTAACGTGACTGATCATGCAAAGATCACGTAAATGATCATGCACTGTTCACGTGACTGATCATGTACTGATCACGTGACTGATCATGCACTGACCACGTGGCTATCATGCTCTGCTCACGTGGCTGATCATGCAACGATCACGTAGCAACCATGTACTGGTCACGTGACTGATCATGCACTGATCACGTAATTGATCCTGCACTGATCACGTGGCTCATCATGCACTGATCACGTGGCTGATCACACATGTATCACGTGACTGATCATGCACTGATCCCGTGGCTCTCATGCACTGATCACGTGGCTGTCATGCACTGATCACGTGGATATCATGCACTGATCACGTGGCTGATCACACACGTATCACATGACTGATCATGCACTGATCACGTGGCTATCATGCACTGATCACGTGGCTATCATGCACTGATCATGTGGCTGATCAGGCAATGATCACGTAGCTACCATGTACTGATCACGTGACTGATCATGCACTGATCACGTAATTGATCATGCACTGATCATGTGGCTGATCATGCACTGATCACGTGGCTGATCATACACTGATCACATAACTGATCATGCACTGATCACGTGACTGATCATGCACTGATCACGTGGCTATCATGCACTGATCACTTGGCTGGACATACACTGATCACGTGCCTGGTCATGCACTGATCACGTGGCTGATCATGCACTGATCACGTGACTGATCATGCACTGATCTCGTGTCTGATCATGCACTGGTCACGTGGCTATCATGCACTGCTCACGTGGCTGATCATGCCATGATCACGGAGCTACCATGTACTGGTCACATGACTGATCATGCACTGATCACGTGACTGATCATGCAGTGATCACGTGGCTATCATGAACTACTCACGTGGCTGATCATGCAATGATCATGTAGCTACCATGTACAGGTCACGTGAATGATCATACACCCATCAGGTGACTGATCATGCACTGATCACGTGGCTATCATGCACTGATCACGAGACTGATCATGCACTGTTCACGTCTATATCATGCACTGATCACATGACTGCCCGTGCACTGATCACGTGGATGATCATACACTAATCTTGTGACAGATCATGCACTGATCACGTGGCTGATCATGCACTGATACCGTGACTGAGCATGGACTGATCACATGACTATCATGTAGTGATCACGTGACTTAATGGCGCTGATCATGTGACTGATCATGCGCTGATCATGTTTGCTATCATACACTGATCATGTGCCTCTGGAGGCAATAAACAAAGAGCTGAGTAGGCACGAATCAAACAGTCAGCAGGCAATAATCATGGAACTCAGGTGTGAGGAATCATGCTGCTCAGCTGGCAATAATCAAGCAGCTGAGCAGGCAGGAATTACGCAGCACAGCTGGCAATTGTCAAGCAGATGACAGGCAGGAATCGTGCAGCTCAGCTGGCAATTGTCAAGCAGATGAGCAGACAGTAATCACGCAGCTCAGCAGGCCCAGATAACGTGACTGAGCATGCACTGTTCACGTGGCTGATCATACACTGATCACGTGATGATCATGTACTGATCACTTGGATATCATGCACTGATCACGTGGCTGATCATACACTGTTCACGTGTCTGACCATGCACTGATCACGTGGCTGATCATACACTGCTCACGTAACTGATCATGCACTGATCACGTGGCTATCATGCACTGATCACGTGGCTGAACTTGCACTGTTCACGTGGCTGATCACACACCTGTCACGTGACATATCATGCACTGATCACGTGGCACTCATGCACTGATCACGTGGCTGATCATACTCTGCTCACGTAACTCATGCACACATCACGTGGCTATCATGCACTGCTCACGTGGCTCGTCATGGAATGATCACGTAGCAACCATATACTGGTAACGTGACTGATCATGCAAAGATCACGTAAATGATCATGCACTGTTCACGTGACTGATCATGTACTGATCACGTGACTGATCATGCACTGACCACGTGGCTATCATGCTCTGCTCACGTGGCTGATCATGCAACGATCACGTAGCAACCATGTACTGGTCACGTGACTGATCATGCACTGATCACGTAATTGATCCTGCACTGATCACGTGGCTCATCATGCACTGATCACGTGGCTGATCACACATGTATCACGTGACTGATCATGCACTGATCCCGTGGCTCTCATGCACTGATCACGTGGCTGTCATGCACTGATCACGTGGATATCATGCACTGATCATGTGGCAGATCACACACGTATCACATGACTGATCATGCACTGATCACGTGGCTATCATGCACTGATCACGTGGCTATCATGCACTGATCACGTGGCTGATCAGGCAATGATCACGTAGCTACCATGTACTGGTCACGTGACTGATCATGCACTGAGCACGTAATTGATCATGCACTGATCATGTGGCTGATCATGCACTGATCACGTGGCTGATCATACACTGATCACATAACTGATCATGCACTGATCACGTGACTGATCATGCACTGATCACGTGGCTATCATGCACTGATCACTTGGCTGGACATACACTGATCACGTGCCTGGTCATGCACTGATCACGTGGCTGATCATGCACTGATCACGTGACTGATCATGCACTGATCTCGTGTCTGATCATGCACTGATCACGTGGCTATCATGCACTGCTCACGTGGCTGATCATGCCATGATCACGAAGCTACCATGTACTGGTCACATGACTGATCATGCACTGATCACGTGACTGATCATGCAGTGATCACGTGGCTATCATGAACTACTCACGTGGCTGATCATGCAATGATCATGTAGCTACCATGTACAGGTCACGTGAATGATCATACACCCATCAGGTGACTGATCATGCACTGATCACGTGGCTATCATGCACTGATCACGAGACTGATCATGCACTGTTCACGTCTATATCATGCACTGATCACATGACTGCCCGTGCACTGATCACGTGCATGATCATACACTAATCTTGTGACAGATCATGCACTGATCACGTGGCTGATCATGCACTGATACCGTGACTGAGCATGGACTGATCACATGACTATCATGTAGTGATCACGTGACTTAATGGCGCTGATCATGTGACTGATCATGCGCTGATCATGTTTGCTATCATACACTGATCATGTGCCTCTGGAGGCAATAAACAAAGAGCTGAGTAGGCACGAATCAACAGTCAGGAGGCAATAATCATGGAACTCAGGTGTGAGGAATCATGCTGCTCAGCTGGCAATAATCAAGCAGCTGAGCAGGCAGGAATTACGCAGCACAGCTGGCAATTGTCAAGCAGATGACAGGCAGGAATCGTGCAGCTCAGCTGGCAATTGTCAAGCAGATGAGCAGACAGTAATCACGCAGCTCAGCAGGCCCAGATCACGTGACTGAGCATGCACTGTTCACGTGGCTTATCATACACTGATCACGTGATGATCATGCACTGATCATTTGGATATCATGCACTGATCACGTGGCTGATCATACACTGTTCACGTGTCTGACCATGCACTGATCACGTGGCTGATCATACACTGCTCACGTAACTGATCATGCACTGATCACGTGGCTATCATGCACTGATCACGTGGCTGAACATGCACTGTTCACGTGGCTGATCACACACCTGTCACGTGACATATCATGCACTGATCACGTGGCACTCATGCACTGATCACGTGGCTGATCATACTCTGCTCACGTAACTCATGCACACATCACGTGGCTATCATGCACTGCTCACGTGGCTCGTCATGGAATGATCACGTAGCAACCATATACTGGTAACGTGACTGATCATGCAAAGATCACGTAAATGATCATGCACTGTTCACGTGACTGATCATGTACTGATCACGTGACTGATCATGCACTGACCACGTGGCTATCATGCTCTGCTCACGTGGCTGATCATGCAACGATCACGTAGCAACCATGTATCTGGTCACGTGACTGATCATGCACTGATCATGTAATTGATCCTGCACTGATCGCGTGGCTATCATGCACTGATCAC